>NW_026512920.1:7500-61153 GCF_027579735.1 Bombina bombina | reverse complement strand
GATTGACCAACATAAAAGGTAGACCTATTGTGTCCGGCATAGGGTCCCTTCTGGAGCCTTTGTCAGAATGGCTCGATGCCATTCTGCAGTCTATTGTAGAGACACTATATAGCCATATTAAGGATACCACCCATCTCCTACAAATGATAGAGGATACTACGTGGTCCCTTAATTCTAGCTGGCTAACCATTGACGTGGTGGCCCTCTACTCGAGCATTCCCCAGGACATGGGAATCAATGCCATCAAACATTTTTTGGAACCCATCTATGGTATAGGTAGTGAATGTAACATTGATGGGTAATCCTAAAACAGGTTTGATAACTTCCAAACTATATAGGAAACCAATATCAGGCAACACCCTTTTACACAATAAGAGTTTGCACCCCAAACATGTTTTCAAAGGAATAACAAGAGGGCAACTATTACGTACTAAACGGATATGTAGCTCTGAAAGTGACTACATTGATGAAAGTAAATGTGTGGTCAATAGACTAATTGAAAGGGATATCGACCGGAGATGGTAAGAAACGTGGCTAAGGAAGTGGCTAAAGTTGGGAGGCGGGAGGCCCTAGAACACAGACCAAGGAACACAAAGGATGATAGAACTATGTTCATCACCAAATATTCATCAGATATCACGAAATTTGTGCTATTCTAAAAAAATATTTCCCAATACTCTATGGAGACAGGGCACTGAAAGAGGTGACAAATAAGGGTTTTAAATGCGTATATTCTAAAAATATAACCCTAGGTAACATTCTATCTCCAACACAATTGCCATCAACTAAACGCCCAAGTTCTTGGTTAAGTATCCCGGGAACATATAAATGCGGCGATGGAAGATGTAAAGCCTGTGGCTATTGGTTGAAGGCAAAGAATTCTATTCCTGCACTACGAATCAAATATTTGAAACAAATGGTCTTATAAAATATTCGACACCTTATGTAGTATATCTAATAGAGTGCACACAACATCATCACCAGTATATTGGTCGAACCAGTAGGGATGTACGCACCAGAATAAGAGAGCATTTAGGTTATATTAAGAATAAAGTGACATGTTCAGCACTTTCCAAACATTTTATAGAAACACATCAATGCAATGTCACCACATTTAAATGGAGAGCTATTGAAGCTATAAAGAAACCCCCTAGGGGTGGTGACAAGGATAAGCTCTTAGCCAAACAAGAGACTTTTTGGATATTCAAATTAAGGACACAGATACCAGAAGGTTATAATTCTGAATTTGACCTAATTAATCACTGGTAGTACATTCACGCGTTTTAAACCTAAGATTCAGTCGATCAGAAATATTCTATGTCTTGGTGTTTGGGACCCTCTGCCACCTCTAGTACACTTGATGCCCTTTACACGTTTCATTGTGTCGCCTGCGGTCGATACCCCCCAGCATTGACATTGGCTACCTATAATATACTGTGTAAAACCATATGCCTTCTTTTTATTGAACCCCTTATATTGTATATATGTTCTATCTTACATTACTTCTATACATACATGCTCATTTAATATACCTATTAGAAGTGATATAATTACATATGATGGAACATGTATATAATTCTGCTTAAAGTGACTTATAGTCAGTCTTCATAATATGTTAACTCATGTAAGGTACATATCACTAATCTAGTAGTTTGTAATACATACACCTATATGTACAATCACAATATAGGGTTTCACAGTCATACATGATACTTCAATATTACCAAAGTTGGGAAAATTTATATGTATATATAATATATATATATATATATAAAAATAATTAAAAACCTTCTCATGCAGAATGTACTGTTCTAATTAAATATACATATATGCTACCAATATGATTCTAGGTATAATAGAGAGGGAATACAATATCCCTACCTTTTTGGTAAGCAGTTTATCGAAATATGTTTAATGACAAACTCTGCTTGTGAAATATTGTTTAGTTTTGAAGGTTTGAATTTATCATGTACAGTATTGTTTTAACCAACATTTATTTGATGCCTTTGTTAATTTGAAAAGTATGTGTTACTAATGGTATGTGATTATTCATCTACCTTAAGAGTTAAATTTGCAAACATGAGTTCCAACCCCCAAGATCAATCAACCAACTAGAGAGTAGTGTACCTTTTTTTAAATCAATCATGTTTTATGGTGTGTTAGGTTTACGATTACGGCCACAAGCCGAAACTTGTCAGACCCTGCACCTTGTCTATCTTTTTCCTGCTGCTGAATTTTATCCGTTACCTAATAAAGAAGTTTTACTTTTATCTGGAAGAGTTTGCGCTTTCTCTTTTGTCTATGCTTAATTTGGGATTACAAGGAATCCCTCAGCAATCTCTATCAGACAGCACCCACTCTTGGTTCCCTGAAGTGGTTTGCATTGGCACAGCTGAAGTCTGAAAGATTTGGTATCACCAATAGCGTTTGGAGGATTCACACACACCCCCATCTTCACGCTGATGTCAGGCCCCGGTGTGTTTGGGCAAAGTGTTGAGCGGCAGCAGTAACGGCGATACACTGAGGATATGAGCTGCACCTATATGTTTTACGATTCCCACACCGGGTGAGTGACTATTCCCAGCAAGGACATCGGCAGAAGGGTGAGTGATGTATTGCACCCTATTCCGCTTCAGTGGATGCCTTTGGTCTATTTTGTTTGGGTGTACAGCGCTCCATATTACTCTAAGAGGATTATACACTAAATTGACTGTTTATGTGCCTGCAAGTGCCTTATTCACTATATGTTAACCAAGTAAAGATATCTTTTGTGACACCATCGACAGTTTGGGAAGTTCTCTGTTGTTAACATCACCTTGGTGGCTTACATCAACTACCAGGGAGGAACTTGGACTTCCTCGGCAATGAAGGAGGTAACTCATATTCTCCAGTGGGCAGAGTTTTAAAATTGTCATCTCTCTGTCATCCACATCCCAGGAGTGGACAACTGAGAAGCGGATTTTCTGATCAGACAGAGTTTTCATCCAGGAGTGTGGGCTCTCCACCCAGAGGTTTTCACAATGATAACCCTCAGGTCAGGGGTTCCAAGGTTGGATCTGATGGCGTCTCATCAAAACGCCAAACTTCCAAGGTACAGCTCAAGGTCAAGAGATCCTCAGGCTGCTATGATAGATGCTCTGGTGGTTCCTTGGAACTTCAATCTAGCATACCTGTTTCCTCCATTTGCTCTCCTTCTACGAGTAATTGCTTGCATCAAGCAGGAGAGATCTTCTGTGATTCTAATAGCTCCTACATGGCCTTGCAGGATCTGGTTAGCGGATCTGGTGACAACGTCATCTCTTATGCCTTGGAGGTTACCTTTGAGGAAGGTCCTTCTACTTCAGGGTCCTTTCCTTCATCCAAATCTGGTTTCTCTGAAGCTGACTGATTGGAGATTGAAAGTCTAGTTTTGGCTAGACATTGCTTCCTGAGATAGTCATAGATACTATGCTTCAGGCTCGTAAACCAGTTAGTAGCAGAATTTACCATAGGGTATGGTGTAAATACCTTCATTGGTGTGATTCAAAGGGTTTTTCTTGGAACAAAGTAAGGGTTCCTTGAATTTTGGCTTTTCTTCAGGAGGGCCTAGAGAAAGGTTTGGCAGTCAGTCAGGTTTGGATCAGATTTCTGCACTGTCTTTTCTTTTGCATAAACGTCTGGCAGAGCTGCCAGATGTTCAGTCTTTTGTTCAGGCCTTAGTCAGAATCATGCCTATGTTTAAACCTGTTGCTCCTCTTTGGAGCCTTAATCGTGTTCTTAAAGTTTTGCAGCAGGCTTCGTTTGAGCCTATGAATTCTGTTGATATTAAGTTACTATCTTGGAAGGTTTTGTTTCTTATTGCTATTTCTTCTGCTTGCAGAGTCTCTGAACCTTCAGCTCTGCAGTGTGATTCCCCTTACCTTATTTTTCATGCTGATAAGGCGGTCCTCCTTACTAAGCTGGGGTTTCTCCCTAAGGTAGTGTCGGATTGTAATATTAATCAGGAAATTGTTGTTCCCTCTTTTTGTCCTAATCCTTCTTCCCAGAAGGAACATCTTTTGCATAACTTGGATGTTGTCCGTGCTCTAAAATTTTACCTTAAAGCAACTAAAGATTCTCGGCAGACTTCTGCCCTGTTCATTGTTTTCTCTGGTAAGCGTAGGGGTCAGAAGGCCACTTCTACCACTCTTTCTCTCTGGTTGAGAAGTGTTATCCGTTTAGCTTATGAGACAGCTGGACAACAGTCTCCTGAGAGAATTACGGCTCATTCCACTAGAGCTGTTTCATCTTCATGGGCTTTCAAAAATTAAGCTTCGGTGGAGCAAATTTGCAAAGTGGCCACATAATTCTCTACAACAGAAGTTTTAGACACTCTATAATTTTTCTAAATATCAAATTTTCCACGACAGCTGCACTTTTTAATGTCTCTTGTTACTCAGTCTATAATCAACTAGCAGAAAAGTAAGTTGGTCCCAGGGCTGGAGGTGACTCCCCAATTCACTTGTATAAATCATGAACCTTTAAACCAGGTGTAGTTAGTAATAAGTGAGAGCTGACTTACAGCGCCCGGTCTTGGGGTGCGATCTTATGCAAGCCTGGCCTTCAAACTGCAGGACAGAACACATCCATATTAATGGAGGGCCATTATGATCATACAATCTCCAAAGTGCCCGTGCTGTCCGGTGGCATTCCGCTTTGTTCCGTAGACTGGCCGAAGACGTCACAGCATAGACCACGCCCTCCTCAGACGCGTGCAGCTTACTCCTGCTCCATTGGCTGTTGGTGTTGATCGTCGCTCCCTTTCTTGCCTTGAGATCCAATCCGGAAAGGAGGGGGAGTAGGCACTCTTTGCATCAATTCCGGGTGCCTACAACCGTGCTCTCTTAAGAGGAATCCTTGTGAACCAAATATGAAAGAAGAAGAAACAGGAGCACCGGTAGATGTACAAGTAGCGTTTATTCATTGTAATAACGCTACATGTAAAAAGCTTTAAACTCGTGCGGAAGAATTGCTTGTATCAGCGTGTATAGTAACACAATGCTTTTCAATACATTGAGAGCAGTCGGATGGCTGACAATGTGAGGAAGGTAGTGTAACAGCGGAGGCGTTTCGGCTTATCATCCGTAGTCCTAGCTAAATAAAATGTTTAAAACAGGCGCCCTTTTTCAAGGGCAATCCTTCCTCTCATTGGCCATCCGATTGAGCCAATCATTTGACTTTGTAAAATACAATGCACCAATTTCACTATGAACAATGTTGCCAAAAGGATACAAAAAAGACTACGGCTGATAAGCCGAAACACGTCAACTGTTACACTACCTTCCTCACATTGTCAGCCATCCGGCTGCTGTCAACGTATTGAGAAGCATTGTTACTATACACACTGATACAAGCAATTCTTCAGCACGAGTTTAAAGCTTTTTACACATAGCGTTATTAAAGTGAATAAACGCTATTTGTACATCTACCGGTGCTCCTGTTTCTTCTTCTTCACATAATTCTCTATTCAGACTTTTTCCGAATTTTTCAAATTTGATACTTTTGCCTCGGTTGAAGTTTTTTTTTTTTTTTGGAGAAAGGTTCTTCAAGTGGTGGTGCCTTCATTTTGTGTACTCTAGCTTGGGTATTGGTTCCCACTAGTAATTGAAATGATTCATGAATTCTCCATGCCATAGGAAAGATAACAAACTTTATGCTTACCTGATAAATTTATTTATTTCCAGGCATGGAGAGTCCATGACCCGCCATTATTTACATTCAGGCGGTAGTGTTTTTGTACAAACCTCAGGGATCTCTATAACTTTGTGTTATCTTCTTTTTCCATTTTCCTTTGGCCGAATGACTGGGGGTTATGGGTAAGGGAAGTGATACTTAACAACTCTGCTGGAGTGCTCTTTGCCTCCACCTGCTGGCCAGGAGTGAATATCTCACTAGTATTTTGAATGGTTGTGGACTCTCCATGTCTGGAAATAAATACATTTATCAGATAAGCATACATTTTGCTTTGAAAAGATTAGTTTTGGGCAAATGTCTACATCTAACAAATTATCATTGTTCCTTTAAGAGATGTGTCAATACCTTCTCTGTGATTGCTATATATTTTTTATAAATATTATCATATTCCAATTAAAATCTGAAATCATTGAAATCATTCTTTGGAGTTGCGGATCAAGGGCATTCAAAGATATGCTCAGGAGTGTCGTGTCTGGGGCACTATATGACTGCAGTGTTTGCAACAATGTTTGTAACAATGTGCTCAAGATACATGCACACTCCTTAGCCTGCTCTTATGGAAGGAAGCTAAGTTTCCTCACTTAATACAAAAAGCAAGCAAAAATGCTTCACCGCCCACCTTTGTTGATATCGGCTCTCTGCATTTGTTATTGCACAAGCAAAAACTTGCTCTGGCCCTCCCCTTCTCTAGCCCAACCAAATACATAAGAGCAGGACTTGTCAGTCACCCTGGATGAATCCGTCTAGGAGGATTTCAGTAGCTGATAGCTTAAAGGGATATTCCAGCCAAAATTGGAAACCACATGGGTGCATTTCGGTATTGAACAGAGGCAGTTTTGTAATATACATGCATTAGCTAATAAAAGCTATAGCTGCTTCAAATGTGTATTTAAGTATGCACCGTGCACCAGCATTTTAAGCACAAGACTTGTTCAGAGAGCCTAAGGTGCTTGTACCATCTGGTAATGACTCAATTTGTTAATTGGTGACATGATACAAGCTCCACTGATTATCTAAGCAGCTTCATTATTTAAATTGTGGTTGCAGTGAAAATATCTAGCTATGCTTCACATGCACGTGCAGAGAATAATGTTAAACCTAAAACAGTGATTATTCTTAATAGAAGCATTTTGAAAATACATGTATATTGAAAATATTTTTCTATTCAAATATACAATAAATCTATGTGCATTTATATTTTGACTGGGATGTCCCTTTAAGACGCAGATTTCAGACTTTTGCAAGGACAGTAAACACTTTGAGATTTTAATATAAAATGTTTAGTTAAACAACTTTCTAGTGTCCTTTTATTATCTATTTGTCCCCCTTTCATGTAATTATTAGGGATGGGCGAATGTGTTTATATTCGAATTTGAATGTTAGAATGAATGTTATTGTAGAAATTCGATTTACATAATAGAATGTTGATAAGAACGAATATTCTTAAAAATTCGATTTTCAAATGTTATTTACAGTTTTCGAATGTCACATTCGAATTCAAAAGTCACTTTCGAATTCGAATATTACATTTATAAAACAATTGTAGACTAGAAACACTATTTCGAATTTGAATGTCACATTTGAATCGAATATCACATTCGAATCGAATATCACATTCAAATTTGAATATTACATTTATAAAACACAGTATTAGACTAGAAATACTATTTCGAATTCGAATGTCACACTCGAATCGAATATCACATTCGAATTGAATCACACATTTATTAAACACAGTTGTAAACTACAAATACTATTTCAAATTCGAATGTCACATTCAAATTTGAATATTACATTTAAAAAACACAGTGGCCTAGATTTGGAGTTCGGCGTTAGCCGTGAAAACCAGCGTTAGAGGCTCCTAACGCGGGTTTCTTACGGACTCCGGTATTTAGAGTTCAGTTACCGACACTCAAAAATCACCTAACGCTCAAATTTCTACCGACACCTCAGACCCAGTAGTAAACATAAATCGACAAAAAAACCATCCACGAATCACAAAAAAAATATTACACAAACTACACTTACACTCATACAAACACAACACTATATTTATTTTTCAGATTTAATAATTTTTCATCAAAATACAAAGGATTAAAGTTGCGAGATCTCGGGTGTTAGAAAAAAAACAACACAAATCCATTTTCCCATTGACTTACATTGAAATATTTATTTATCACAAAAAGAACACGATTTAGTTACTTTTTCACACAAGCTCATGACGTCACTCACTTTACGAGGAAAACCAGTCTTAGAAAAAAAACAAGAACAAATTTTAGAGCCTCCATTGACTTCTATTGGGAAGACGTGCTCGTGCATGCGAAACCCTCATTTCCCTAACGCACGCAAAAGCGTAGACAGAAAAACTCCAAATACCAGCGCTAGAAAAGACATGATTTCATGCGTTAGACCCAGCTATGATAAATAGATCAAGAAATGACTATTTCCCTATGGTGGATTTATGGATTGTACTGTTTGAATATTCACAACACCATTAAATTGTTTCAGACTTTTATATTACATCAACTACAATTCAACATCACTAGTAACAACATTTTCTCCTGTTAAGTGTGGTCAGTCCACGGGTCATCATTACTTCTGGGATATTATTATCCTCCCCTACAGGAAGTGCAAGAGGATTCACCCAGCAGAGCTGCTATATAGCTCCTCCCCTCTACGTCACCTCCAGTCATTCTCTTGCACCCAACGAATAGATAGGATGTGTGAGAGGACTGTGGTGATTTTAATTAGTTTATTACCTTCAATCAAAAGTTTGTTATTTTATAATAGCACCGGAGTGTGTTATTCATTCTCTGGTAGAATTTGAAGAAGAATCTACCTGAGTTTTTTTCTATGATTTTAGCCGGAGTAGTTAAGATCATATTGCTGTTTCTCGGCCATCTGAGGAGAGGTAAACTTCAGATCAGGGGACAGCGGGCAGATTAATCTGCAAAGAGGTATGTAGCAGTTTTATTATTTTGACATGGAATTGATGAGAAAATCCTGCCATACCGTTATAATGTAAACTCAGCCTTAAATGCAGTAGATGTAGCTGGTATCAGGCTGTCATGTATGTATATTTTACACTTCAGTATTCTGGGGAATGGTACTTCACTGGATTTATACTGTATGCATAGACTTAACCTAATTTGCAGGGACTTGCAATAGGTTTAAATAACAATTAATTTATTGAGGTTAAACGTTTTTTTGCTGGCATGTAAAATCGTTTATTTCTCTGAGTACTGGGTGAAAAAATGTTTTGGGCACTATTTTTCCACTTGGCAATAGTTTTGTTTAAATTAAAGCAGTTTACTGATCTCTCTCACTGTTATGTGTGAGGGGGAGGGGCCATTTTTGGCGCTTTTACTACACATCAAAAAACTCAGTCAGAAGTTCATTTTCTTCCTGCATGATCCGGTTCATCTCTACAGAACTCAGGGATCTCCAAAGCTTCTTTTGAGGGAGGTAATCATTCACAGCAGAGCTGTGAAGATTGTAGTTGACTGTGATAAAAAACGTTTATTTGTGTATTTTTTCTGCTGTCAGGGTTAGTTATCCTTTGCTAATGGGAACAATCCTTTGCTAAAATTGTATATTTCTTACAAAGATTTGATGCTATAACTTATTTATTTTCAACTGTCATAATTTTTTCTGTGCTTCTTATAGGCACAGTTCGTTTTCACATTATTGTAAATTACTTGAAAAGCATTTCCAAGTTGCTAGTTTATTGCTAGTGTGTTAAACATGTCTGATTCAGAGGAAGATACATGTGCTATATGTGCTAATGCCAAAGTGGAGCCCAATAGAAATTTATGTACTAATTGTATTGATGTTACTTTAAATAAAAGTCAATCTGTACAAACTGAACATATTTCACCTAACAACGAGGGGAGAGTTATGCCGACTAACTCACCTCACGTGTCAGTACCTGCATCTCCCGCTCGGGAGGTGCGTGATATTGTAGCGCCGAGTACATCTGGGCGGCCATTTCAAATCACATTACAGGATATGGCTACTGTTATGACTGAAGTTTTGGCTAAATTACCAGAACTTAGAGGCAAGCGTGATCACTCTGGGGTGAGAACAGAGTGCGCTGATAATATTAGGGCCATGTCAGACACTGCGTCACAGGTGGCAGAACATGAGGACGGAGAACTTCATTCTGTGGGTGACGGTTCTGATCCAAACAGATTGGATTCAGATATTTCAAATTTTAAATTTAAGCTGGAAAACCTCCGTGTATTACTAGGGGAGGTGTTAGCGGCTCTGAATGATTGTAACACAGTTGCAATACCAGAGAAAATGTGTAGGTTGGATAAATATTTTGCGGTAACCGGCGAGTACTGATGTTTTTCCTATACCTAAGATACTTACTGAAATTGTTACTAAGGAGTGGGATAGGCCCGGTGTGCCGTTCTCACCTCCTCCGATATTTAGAAAAATGTTTCCAATAGATGCCACCACACGGGACTTATGGCAAACAGTCCCTAAGGTGGAGGGAGCAGTTTCTACTTTAGCTAAGCGTACCACTATCCCGGTGGAGGATAGCTGTGCTTTTTCAGATCCAATGGATAAGAAATTAGAGGGTTACCTTAAGAAAATGTTTGTTCAACAAGGTTTTATATTGCAACCTCTTGCATGTATTGCGCCTGTCACGGCTGCAGCAGCATTTTGGTTTGAGTCTCTGGAAGAGACACTTCAATCATCTACACTAGATGAGATTACAGACAAACTTAAAGCCCTTAAGTTAGCTAACTCATTTATTTCAGATGCCGTAGTACATTTAACTAAACTTACGGCTAAGAATTCCGGATTTGCCATTCAGGCACGCAGAGCACTGTGGCTAAAATCCTGGTCAGCTGATGTTACTTCTAAATCTAAATTGCTTAATATACCTTTCAAAGGGCAAACCTTATTCGGGCCCGGGTTGAAAGAGATTATCGCTGACATTACAGGAGGTAAAGGCCATGCCCTGCCTCAGGACAAAGCCAAACCTAGGGCTAGACAGTCTAATTTTCGTTCCTTTCGTAATTTCAAAGCATGAACTGCATCAACTTCCTCTGCACCAAAACAGGAAGGAGCTGTTGCTCGCTACAGACAAGGCTGGAAACCTAACCAGTCCTGGAACAAGGGCAAGCAGGCCAGGAAACCTGCTGCTGCCCCTAAGACAGCATGAATCGAGGGCCCCCGATCCGGGACCGGATCTAGTAGGGGGCAGACTTCTCTCTTCGCCCAGGCTTGGGCAAGAGATGTTCAGGATCCCTGGGCGTTAGAGATCATATCTCAGGGATACCTTCTGGACTTCAAATCCTCTCCCCCAAGAGGGAGATTTCATCTGTCAAGGTTGTCAACAAACCAAATAAAGAAAGAAGCGTTCCTACGCTGCGTACAAGATCTTTTATTAATGGGAGTGATCCATCCAGTTCCGCGGTCGGAACAAGGACAAGGGTTTTACTCAAATCTGTTTGTAGTTCCCAAAAAAGAGGGAACTTTCAGGCCAATCTTGGATTTAAAGATCCTAACAAATTCCTAAGAGTTCCATCGTTCAAGATGGAAACTATTCGAACAATTTTGCCCATGATCCAAGAGGGTCAGTACATGACCACAGTGGATTTAAAGGATGCTTACCTTCACATACCGATTCACAGAAATCATTACCGGTATCTAAGGTTTGCCTTTCTAGACAGGCATTACCAGTTTGTAGCTCTTCCATTCGGATTGGCTACGGCTCCAAGAATCTTCACAAAGGTTCTGGGTACTCTTCTGGCGGTACTAAGACCGCAAGGAATTTCGGTAGCTCCGTACCTAGACGACATTCTGATACAAGCTTCAAGCTTTCAAACTGCCAAGTCTCATACAGAGTTAGTACTGGCATTTCTAAGGTCGCATGGATGGAAGGTGAACGAAAAGAAGAGTTCTCTCTTTCCACTCACAAGAGTTCCCTTCTTAGGGACTCTGATAGATTCTGTAGAAATGAAGATTTACCTGACAGAAGACAGGTTAACAAAGCTTCAAAATGCATGCCGTGTCCTTCATTCCATTCAACACCCGTCAATAGCTCAATGCATGGAGGTGATCGGCTTAATGGTAGCGGCAATGGACATAGTACCTTTTGCACGCCTACATCTCAGACCGCTGCAATTGTGCATGCTAAGTCAGTGAATGGGGATTCCTCAGATTTGTCCCCCACTCTGAATCTGAATCAAGAGACCAGAAATTCTCTTCTATGGTGGCTTTATCGGCCACACCTGTCCAGGGGGATGCCATTCAGCAGGCCAGACTGGACAATTGTAACAACAGACGCCAGCCTACTAGGTTGGGGCGCTGTCTGGAATTCTCTGAAGGCTCAGGGACTATGGAATCGGGAGGAGAGTCTCCTTCCAATAAACATTCTGGAATTGAGAGCAGTTCTCAATGCCCTTCTGGCTTGGCCCCAGTTAACAACTCGGAGGTTCATCAGGTTTCAGTCGGACAACATCACGACTGTAGCTTACATCAACCATCAGGGAGGGACAAGAAGCTCCCTAGCAATGATGGAAGTATCAAAGATAATTCGCTGGGCAAAGTCTCACTCTTGCCACCTGTCTGCAATCCACATCCCGGGAGTGGAGAACTGGGAGGCGGATTTCTTAAGTCGTCAGACTTTTCATCCGGGGGAGTGGGAACTTCATCCGGAGGTCTTTGCCCAGATACTTCAACGTTGGGGCAAACCAGAGATAGATCTCATGGCGTCTCGTCAGAACGCCAAGCTTCCTCGCTACGGGTCCAGATCCAGGGATCCGGGAGCGGTTCTGATAGATGCTTTGACAGCACCTTGGACCTTCGGGATGGCTTATGTGTTTCCACCCTTCCCGATGCTTCCTCGATTGATTGCCAGAATCAAACAGGAGAGAGCATCAGTGATTCTAATAGCACCTGCATGGCCACGCAGGACTTGGTATGCAGATCTAGTGGACATGTCATCCTGTCTGCCTTGGTCTCTACCTCTGAAACAGGACCTTCTGATCCAGGGTCCATTCAAACATCAAAATCTAACTTCTCTGAAGCTGACTGCTTGGAAATTGAACGCTTGATTTTATCAAAACGTGGTTTTTCTGAGCCAGTTATTGATACCTTAATACAGGCTAGGAAGCCTGTTACCAGAAGGATTTACCATAAAATATGGCGTAAATACTTATATTGGTGCGAATCCAAGAGTTACTCATGGAGTAAGGTTAGGATTCCAAGGATATTGTCTTTTCTACAAGAAGGTTTAGAAAAGGGGTTATCCGCTAGTTCCTTGAAGGGACAGATTTCAGCTCTGTCCATTCTTTTACACAAACGTCTGTCAGAAGTTCCGGACGTTCAAGCTTTTTGTCAGGCTTTAGCTAGGATCAAGCCTGTGTTTAAAACTGTTGCTCCGCCATGGAGTTTGAACTTAGTTCTTAATGTTTTACAGGGTGTTCCGTTTGAACCCCTTCATTCCATTGATATCAAGTTGTTATCTTGGAAAGTTCTGTTTTTAATGGCTATTTCCTCGGCTCGAAGAGTTTCTGAGTTATCTGCCTTACATTTTGATTCTCCTTATCTGATTTTTCATTCAGACAAGGTAGTTCTGCGTACTAAACCTGGGTTCCTACCTAAGGTGGTCACTAACAGGAATATCAATCAAGAGATTGTTGTTCCATCTTTGTGTCCTAATCCTTCCTCGAAGAAGGAACGTCTGCTACACAATCTAGATGTAGTCCGTGCCCTGAAATTTTATCTACAGGCAACTAAGGATTTTCGTCAAACGTCTTCCCTGTTTGTCGTTTATTCTGGTCAGAGGAGAGGTCAAAAAGCTTCGGCTACCTCTCTCTCTTTTTGGCTTCGTAGCATAATACGATTAGCCTATGAGACTGCTGGACAGCAGCCTCCTGAAAGAATTACAGCTCATTCTACTAGAGCTGTGGCTTCCACTTGGGCCTTTAAGAATGAGGCCTCTGTTGAACAGATTTGCAAGGCTGCAACTTGGTCTTCTCTTCATACTTTTTCCAAATTTTACAAATTTGACACTTTTGCTTCTTCGGAGGCTGTTTTTGGGAGAAAGGTTCTTCAGGCAGTGGTTCCCTCCGTATAAAGAGCCTGCCTGTCCCTCCCGTCATCCGTGTACTTTTGCTTTGGTATTGGTATCCCAGAAGTAATGATGACCCGTGGACTGATCACACTTAACAGGAGAAAACAAAATTTATGCTTACCTGATAAATTCATTCTCCTGTAGTGTGGTCAGTCCACGGCCCGCCCTGTTTTTTATGGCAGGCTAAAAAATTTTTTGGATTATACTCCAGTCACCACTACACCCTTGGGCTTCTCCTTTCTCGTTGGTCCTTTGGTCGAATGACTGGAGGTGACGTAGAGGGGAGGAGCTATATAGCAGCTCTGCTGGGTGAATCCTCTTGCACTTCCTGTAGGGGAGGAGATAATATCCCAGAAGTAATGAGACCCGTGGACTGACCACACTACAGGAGAAATGAATTTATCAGGTAAGCATAAATTTTGTTTTTGTTTTCAAAATATTACATTTAAACGGACACAAAAATAATGTCAACTTTTCAGGATTCACAAACACTACACAATGGGAAACAATTCTCATTTACCTTTATTATTGCATTTCAGTTATTCAACTCATATGCTTGCAGCAACAGCATATCTACATAGGCTTAACACATGATCACTCATGGATGCACATACATTACTTTTAGCATTCACTCATACATGTGCATTCAAATGATGGGGAAAAACACATTACACAATGAGGATTTCAGAACTACATAGGCAGGTTAATAATATCATGACGTCAGAAGATTCAACCATACACATTACAGATTCACCACTGTACCGCCCCTTTCTGAACTTTAACACTCAATACTACAATACAACATATACGTAAACAACAGTTTGGAACAGCATTATTAGGGCGATTTCAATGGGACAATTAATAAATATTGTCAGATCGCAAATCACTTATATATATAATACTACAGATGACAGCCGGAAGTTCTTCAGTATTAGTGCCATTTGAATGGGACGCATACAATATTGACATCTCGGCAATCACTTATATATACAATACTACAGATGACAGCCGGAAGTTATTCAGCATTAGTTCCATTTGAATGGTACGCATACAATATTGACATCTCGGCAATCACTTATATATACACAATACTACAGATGACAGCCAGAAGTTATTCAGTATTACTGCGATTTGAAAGGGACGCATACAATATTGACATCTCGGCAATCACTTATATATACAATACTACAGATGGCAGACGGGAAGTTCGGAATTATTATTGCGATTTTACAGCTCGGCAATCACTTATATACAATACTACAGATGACAGCCGGAAGTTATTCAGTATTAGTGCCATTTGAAAGGGACGCATACAATATTGACAGCTCGGCAATCACTTATATATACAATACTACAGATGGCAGACGGGAAGTTCTGAATTATTATTGCGATTTTAAAGGGACGCATACAATATTGACAGCTCGGCAATCACTTATATATACAATACTACAGATGGCAGACGGGAAGTTCGAATTATTATTGCGATTTTAAAGGGACGCATACAATATTGACTGCTCGGCAATCACTTATATATAAAATACTACAGATGGCAGACGGGAATTTCGGAATTATTATTGCGATTTGAAAGGGACGCATACAATATTGACAGCTCGGCAATCACTTATATATACAATACTACAGATGGCAGCTGTTACTTTATCGTTTACAAACAATATTGCAGCAACATTGATCGATCACATTCGATTCACATTATACACAACTATGCACTTTCATTCATGTTAGCCTGGACGTGTGCTTGTTACTATAACATCGCGTTTAAGAAATATTGATTAAGCATATGAACAAACATTACAAACATGCACTGTATGTGTGATATTTGACACTTTCACATTGAGATTCATTGTTTGAAAATAACATTTCAGCAAACAACAAATAAACGCCCACTGTGAAAGCATTCGCGCCGCTCACATACAAACAGGTGAATACAATCAGCAATCATTACAAACTCACTACCATTGGACTAATTGTACTATAAATCCCCCAAACAACATGGCCAATGCATCACTTGTGATCCACATCAGATCAAGTGCTTACCTTGTTACGCTGTTTTGAAAGATGGATGACGATGACATGGTAGACGCTGCTGGTGCTGCTATTGGCGAACTAGCTGTTGGTCGAATCAGGCAGCCTCGGCGGCTCAGACTGAGACGAAGGGGTCATCTGGTTCGAGGTCCTCGTGTCTACAGGGTGAGACCCACCTTGGAAAACATGAGCGACTTTGAGGTTTTTGATAAGTATCGGCTCGATCGCGAACAGCTCATTGGCCTTTACGATCTTCTTAAACCTCATTTGGAGCCACGTATAAGAATAAGGACTGCTGTTCCCGCCATGAGTAAGATGCTAAGCTGTCTATACGTCCTGGCCTCCGGGAGTTTTCAATCCGGAGAACTGTACATGCATGGCCTGGCTCAAGGTACATTCTCTGGGGTGTTTGATAACTTTCTGGACGCCATGGTACGTATCAGTAAGCAATACATAGGATTCCCACAATATGATGGTGATTGGAGGCGCCTGAAGCGGGAATTCTTTGATATTGCTCAAATGCCCAATGTCTTGGGAGCCATAGATTGTACCCACATTGCGCTGCGTGCTCCAATTGATGACTCGCCCTTCAGAAATCGCAAACATTTTCATAGCCTCAACGTGCAGTATGTTTGTGACGCACAGATGAGGATTATGCATGTGTGTGCGAATTTTGGAGGGGCTTGTCATGATGCCCGCATCCTCTCTCTGTCGTCCCTGTGGAGACAGTTTGAGGAAAGACAAATGCCCCCTGGTTATCTCGTTGGTGAGTATTTGTGCACAACATGGTTAATTAGTTTGACAATTGCCACTGTAGTTTTAAAATGTTAGCGTAATGTTCAGCTATAGGATGCAATTTAACCATATATTTTCCCCCCCGCTAATGTCTACTTTTAGTTCAATGCAGATATGTAGCATATCTTACCTTAAATGCTCAGATAGAGAATGTAATGTAACCATGTAGTTAGCATTTTACACAAGGCTTGATTTAGGAGAAATATGCATATGTAGCATGTCTTAGCTGAAATGGGAAGATATTAGCTAATGCAATTTAACCATGTCATTGTCTCTTTCAGCAAATGTCTTTTAGTTCAATGCAGATATGTAGCATGTCTTACCTTAAATGCTCAGATAGAGAATGTAATGTAACCATGTAGTTAGCATTTTACACAAGGCTTGATTTAGAGAAATACGCATATGTAGCATGTCTTAGCTGAAATGGGAAGATATTAGCTAATGCAATTTAACCATGTCATTGTCTCTTTCCGCAAATGTCTTTTAGTTCAATGCAGATATGTAGCATGTCTTACCTTAAATGCTCAGATAGAGAATGTAATGTAACCATGTAGTTAGCATTTTACACAAGGCTTGATTTAGGAGAAATACGCATATGTAGCATGTCTTAGCTGAAATGGGAAGATATTATCTAATGCAATTTAACCATGTCATTGTCTCTTTCAGCAAATGTCTTTTAGTTCAATGCAGATATGTAGCATGTCTTACCTTAAATGCTCAGATAGAGAATGTAATGTAACCATGTAGTTAGCATTTTACACAAGGCTTGATTTAGGAGAAATACGCATATGTAGCATGTCTTAGCTGAAATGGGAAGATAGAGAATAATATTGAACTAGATATTTTAAAGTTAAAATAAACATTTGTTAATGGATTATCGTGTACAAAACTTTTTATTGTTCTACAAATACTATTTTGAGGATTCTGTTGGAATTATGTTCTGTTCATAATTTATAGGTGATTCTGGGTACATGAGCCGGCCTTGGCTCATTACCCCCTTGCGTAGCCCGACTGATGTGTCTGAGGAGCGCTACAATAGGGCTCATAAGAGAACCAGGGCGGTGGTTGAATGGATGTTCGGGCTCCTGAAGATGAGGTTCAGGTGCCTGGACAGGTCGGGAGGAGCCCTCCAGTACAACCCAAAGAAGGTGGCTAAGATCGTTGTAGCCTGTAGCGTCCTGCATAATATTGCACAGCGGGCTGGGATGCTGCAGGCCGTCCGGCCGGACAGAAACCTCCTCAGAGATGAGGAGGATGATTCTGTTCTAGAGGGGCCATTCCGGGACGAGGGGCTCGATGTCAGAGCAGACATCATCAACCGCAACTTTAGACGGTAAAAGAATAGAAGTTAGACTGGAGTATTATCAATAGATGTGAACTCTAGGGAAATGACAAGTAGAGAATTGTGCAAACATGTTAGGATTGTTCATCAAATGCTAAAAATGTGTTTCATTTATTAATATAGGTGATGCTCTGGCCATTGGGTCCTGTAGCGAGTCTTTGCCACCTGGTTTTTAAAGAGGACATCAGCTGGTAAGTATAAATGTCTGGACTGTTGCTGGCATGAATTGTACACAAATACATCATATGCATACATTTTATAAACTAGTATTTAGTTTACACATTACTTAAAATGAAAATACTCTGAAAGGGATCCTCTAGCATGACTATGGTTCAATGTCACACATTAGAGGTTTGTTCTGCTCAATATGACTCATCTTCACACTTGATAGAACATAACACAAGATGCTACACAGTAAGCTAGTGACAGAAATTTCTTATGAAATGGGGGTGGGAGAGGGCTACAGAAATGATTCACATACTTGTAGTAATTTTGAATAAACTTTTTATGCCATTAGGGAGCTGACTTAATCTAAAGACTGAAAGGGAAGAATTAGAAGCCTGACAGTGAAGATTGCCCAGACTGACAGTGGAAAAAGCCAAGATTGAAATTGAAGTATACCAATGGGATCATGTTTGGCATTATCTTTCAAATCTGCTGACCTTGAAACCATACAAAGACATGTTCACATGGTAAGTGCCAACTATTTAATAGAATAAGGCTGTTGAGGCATCCTATTGGAGACACTTAGATGATTTTCAAATTTTTAGATGGTATTTCACAGTCCTCTATTTTGAAATGATGAATAAGACACATATTGAAGATCAACTTTTTACCCCTGAATTGACTTTCAAAGACCATGCATTATCCAGGTTGGTGTGCCAATGCATGCTAGTTAAGAATCACAGGAAGAATGTTGAATATTAGTAGCTTACATACATTAGTCATATTTAGTTCTTAATTAGATATTTAGGGATCACAATCAGACACTTAGATGAATTCTAATTTTTAGATGGGATTTCAGTCCTCTATTTTTGAAATGATGAATAAGACACCTATTGAAGATCAACTGTTTACCCCTGAATTGACTTTCAAAGACCATGCATTATCCAGGTTGGTGTGCCAATGCATGCTAGTTAAGAATCACAGGAAGAATGTTGATTATTGGTAGCTTACATACATTAGTCATACATATTTCATCATTAGATATTTAGGGATCACAATCATAAAAAGGAATACATATTATAGTTTATATAGAGGTATTTGAATGGACATGAAATATGACATTTATGTTCAACATATATATTATTGAAATGTGATATACATTTTTATGTATAATTAGAATATCAGATTTTTTATTTTTATTTTATTACACAATATAATGTTGTTGTTTTTTGTTTTTTTTAAAAATATAATTAATAACTATCTTTAAAAAATGTTGAACAAAGTTAGAGCATAGACACAAGATGATTGTAAATGTATTTTATGAATCTTTGACTACGTGTGTATTAACTTTTGTAAAAAAAAAATTTACATTTCAGATTGGCATCTGATGACTTCCAGGAATATTTTTTTCTTTTTGGTTCAGAAACTATTAAATTTTAAAATGGTAATAATAAACATTTTAGTATTAAATACACTCTTTGGAACAGATTATAATAAATATCCATATAATCTGTCATAAAAAACAATTTGACTCCCATGACTGGTAGTTGTCTATTTGACAAGCACATGCATAAGATCAAATAATGCATTAATTGTGGAAAATCCACTGATTCCGAGAATATTACATTAAACTGAATCTTTTTAACATTCATTGGGGAGTGAGATCCATCGATGCTTTTCTTTTGAAATTCTTAGATGTTAAAATAATTTCGGATATGTAGTCAATTTCTCAAAAATTATTTTTTTTCACTTTAAGAAGGGGAAGTGGTTCAATTACATTAAAGTGACAGTGTTGTTGAATGTAAAATTGATTTTATAAGATCTTGTATCTTCCTTAGGTATCTCAAAACATTATTTGCTAAATTTTAATTTTTACATTTATAAATGGTAGGTCATTTAACTTGATATTTTTCACAAGCTAGTTATTGGATGGCAGGTTAATTGATTTGATTTTCTAGTGGAGTCATTTAACTATAGTTAATAATATTATGTAGTTTTTAAAATCTTACCTCTTGGGTTAGACATCACATATCTATATATAATTTTCATTCCCCTTTAGTTTTATTTTGACAATGTTAAATCAACATTACAAATGTTTTTGTCCTTAAAGGGACATTCACAAAGTAGATTGTGTATTGATTTTTAAATAATTCATAAAAAAATTTAAACATATTTAGAAAGTACTATAGAATTACATTCAATCTTTAAATATACTTTGAAAAAAAAACATCAATGCACATATCTTAGTCAATTACATAAGTTATCTATGTGCAACCAACAATCAGCATCAAAATAGCCTATGTAGATATGTATTTAATCCAATATATATATAATTACAATCTAATGATTGAATACCAAAACATATTAAGTTGTTCAAATATTATAATCTTATCCAAAATGCATACATAACATATAGCTTAATGTCCCTCTAAGCTGAAGACTCCGAAATACTCCTTTACAATATATATTTCAGTCAGTGTGTAAAAACAATCCAGAAGTTAATCTAAATTTTATATACTCATATGTTATACTAATTTATCAAAGGAAGGTGCCTAGGTTTCTGATATTTCAAGCATTATTGTGAAATGTTATTTAAAGGGACATGAACTAAAAATATACTTAAAGGGAGACAGTTAAAAAATTAATGATTTATACATTCTGAATGAGTATTCTATTTTAAGCAACTTTAAAAATTGTCTCATATTATGAATGCTCCTTGTGATGTTGCTATCATTACTTTAAAAATAATGCATAAAATAGATAATTTATTTGCTTCAGTACTCTGGACTGAACTTGGTTTTTTGTGGTGGATTAATTTATCCAACAATCATCAAGGACAACCCAGGTTTTTTGAAACAATTGTCCGTAATCTCAAATATCATTATTGATTTGCAAAGAAAGATAACAAGATAATTGTTAACATTTGAGAATCGGATTAAATTATAACGTTGATTAACATTTCATGCTCAATCTGAATCACCAACGCTAAATTTGTTTGGACAGTGTCCCTTTAAGAGATTTAAAGAGTGTATTTACTTCTCTTCCTATCTTGACATACTTTGCTTGAAAAGCATATCGAGATAGGCTCAGTAGATGAAGATTGGTGGATGCACAGAGATGCCTTATGTGATTGTCTCAACCATGTGCATTTAAATTTCTTCTGTTGAGGATATCTAAATACTAAGATAAATTGATTTACATTTTAAAGTCTAAACAATCTTCTATCTCTACAGATCATTTGATACAATTGTTTGTTTGTAATGTCTATTTAAAAATAAAGACGCCATTGCACAATAACATATATGACTCTTCAGACAAATACAAGCTCGAGGTTTATTTACTAATAACAAACAAACCTGTAGTTTAACATTTATAAACAGATTATCCAAGTTACTGACCTTATAACCTGAATTTGAACATTCAGAAATATTGCGTGGGAAACGCATCTTGAAACACCAGATTAGCATCTTTAAACATTAGAGTCTAATGTCACGCAATAGCACACAATCAATGTGCATTATGAAATACATTTAATAGAGCAATATCATACTTCACAATAAGTCAATAAATGGATTTTATGAACAATAAAGACATACAATATTAAATGTGTATTTGTATTAAAGAAACAGACCGTTATTAAACTGAGAAATGTCTACAACATTTAATAATGTGACAGTATTAGATGTTAAAGAGAATTTAATCATTAATATTTAACGGATCACGGATATTAAATCTGCGTCACACATATCCGCATGACAGGCCCATGAGTTACAAATAAGTCTACATGAAAAATGAAGTAACAGCACCAACATGAGTATGTGTAAGGAAGTTACTAAGATATGAAACATTAAGGAACAGCCAATCAGAGTTCATCACACAAACACAACTTGAGTCAGGATGGTCTCACAGACATTCTAACAATATTTCAAACTTTTATCCAATCAGATGTACAGATAACTTGTCCCATGGTGCATCTCATGTTTACTTCACCATATAAAAGTCCATTACACGTTGCCATCTTTGTCAGTTCTCTAATGCCTGCAGGCAGTTTATATTATTATTATTATAATATATTTATTGGACAACACCCAGCAGGCATGTCAGCTCCCAGGTTCACCAAGGAGGAGAGCGCTGCACTGGACCGCCGTCAAGGACTTTTATCCCCAGCTGTTTGGGAACAAGAGGAGGTTGACAGATGCGCTGTAAAGAAGGCCCTCTGGGAGTCTATCACCAATGCGGTTAGATTGGTGTGTGACGTCCAGAGGACCCAGGATCAGATCATGAGGAGATTCGGAGATATGAGGTTGCGGTTAACAAAAAAAGTCAACCTCATAAGGGACTGGGTACAACCCGTAAAAGAGGTGGCAAAGAGAGGCCCCCGGAAACTGTACCTACTCCCTTATGAGGTGACTTTATGCGAGCTCCTCAATCTCCGGGTCCCCAAAAGATTCAGATCCTCGCCATCCTCGGCCTCCTCTTCTTCCCTCCCCATGCGGGATCTGAAAGTCCTGACGCGGGGGCCAGGGCAGCTGCTTCTCCGCCGGTGGCCTGGGAGGAGATGGAGAATCTGAACCAGGTAATTATCCAACTTCATATAATATCTTTTTTTTTTTTTTTAATCAATAAATGTGTATATAGTCAGATACTAAACCTATACAGATCTCACAACATACACTACATATGATGTTTAGATATCTGATTTTAGATTAGTGACACATGAAATAGGAATGATGTGTCTTGCGCTCTACAGAATATGCGTCACAGAGAGAAAATGGAAATTCGCATACACGTTAACATGGGTTAGCTGTAAGTGGCATTGCTTTAACATGTTGGTCAAATGACGGATACGTAATTCCGCTTTGAATCATTGCGCAATGATCGCGAAAATGGAATTTCGCATACACGTTAACATGGCTTTCCTGTAAGTGGCATTGCTTTATACATGTTGGTCAAATGACGGATGCGTAATTCCGCTTTGAATCATTGCGCAATGATCGCGAAAATGGAATTTTGCATACACGTTAACATGGCTTTGCTGTAAGTGGCATTGCTTTATACATGTTGGTCAAATGACGGATGCGTAATTCCGCTTTGAATCATTTCGCAATGATCGCGAAAATGGAATTTCGCATACACGTTAACATGGCTTTGCTGTAAGTGGCATTGCTTTATACATGTTGGTCAAATGACGGATGCGTAATTCCGCTTTGAATCATTGCGCAATGATCGCGAAAAATGGAATTTCGCATACACGTTAACATGGCTTTGCTGTAAGTGGCATTGCTTTATACATGTTGGTCAAATGACGGATGCGTAATTCCGCTTTGAATCATTGCGCAATGATCGCGAAAATTGAATTTCGCATACACGTTAACATGGCTTTGCTGTAAGTGGCATTGCTTTATACATGTTGGTCAAATGACGGATGCGTAATTCCGCTTTGAATCATTGCGCAATGATCGCGAAAATGGAATTGCGCATACACTTAACATGGCTTTGATGTAAGTGGCATTGCTTTATACATGTTGGTCAAAATGAAATGTGAATTATTATATATGTGAAGAATACAGTATTCTTATTTTCAATATTACATAATAAAAAAAGAAGAATCCAAATAAATTATAACATATGCCCATCAATTGATGAGAATGAAATAACACCAAAAAATAATTAAAGCTACAGTAAACAACACAACTGATTGAAAATAAGAGTACAGGATATATTTTTCATGATTGAATTGAGGAAACAATTAACTCATGGGACTACCAAAGGATTAATAGTTTTAAATTGATTTGCTAATACTGTAATGTAAAGATTTTAAACATGGCATGATTTGTATTAATGATATGCAATCCTCATTTAATATATTACAGATATGGATGTTGCTGCTGGATCCTTAAGGCAGGGCTTGTCACAGTATGGTATGTCTCATTTTAATTGACATTTGTCTTAGAAACATGGACAGAACATTACATACTAAATCCACATTGTTCAATATTTATATGTAATGTCCCTTTAATAGATGAAAATTAAATAATTCTTCGGATATCCTTAAATAACATATTAGATTTGAATTGCATGCTCAATCCCATTCATTACACCAACATATGGAGTAGAGAATTCATTAACACCAACATTGTCAAATCAATATAATTTTATATTAAAGGGATACTGAGCTACAATTATTAATGTTGTCATTCAGATAGAGTATGCAATATTAATAAACATTTAAATAATAATACTATCATCAATGTGAAATATTCTATTGCTAAATGTATTTTAAAATCAAGAATGTACGTTTATCTGCATCTCAATTTTGGTTGACCAACCTGGGTTGTTATTGATGATTGGTGGATACCTTCAACAAACAATATTTATTGAATACAATATTGCTTATCTGCCTTTAAGATTAAAATGTAGCAACATTCAAATTATAATAGGAGTCAATGTTAAATCATTTTGAACAGTTTGAACAGAGAAATCAATGATTTAAATAAATCATGTCATGTCCCTTTAATAAACAATAGATTCATTTCATCTTTACATTCTTTGGATTAAACAATATTGATATATAATTCACATATTCACTGTTGGAGTTACTTTATAGATATCAGCATACTCTAACAGCACCATGATTACATTTTGTACTAATCAATTTGGTTTTGTATTGTGATAATATGTGTTGTGTCCTAAACAAGATTACTGTACATTGCACAAATGGCTCGATGTGCCACATGTGTTTGTTTAGATTTGTCAACAGCTGTTCTTCAAAATGTGGTTTGTGTGTATTCTTTTAAGAACATTGATCAATGGGTATATTTAGATATGCAATAGCATCGTATGAGATGAGTTTGATGTCTAATATAGTCTGAAATTAAACATATGTTCAATACATCATTTTTAACAGAATCCCCTTGATTCAATCAAGCATTTTTTGGTTTAATGACTGCTCTATTCTTCACATTTTCAAGTTGATTAATCTTAAAATTCGATACAGATGTGATTTAGTGATATCCCAAATGTGTTTACTAATATATATCTATATCATTCATAGAGAGAGTTGGTGTGGTGAGCCCACAGGAATCCAGCAGTGACACAGAGCCGCCTTTGCGGTCTCCTAGTAAGTCCATTGACTTATTTATATTCAGTGAAGGTGTATTGGTAATCAATATTATGAGCATGATTCTGATGAAGCATAACATTTGAAACAAACATATAATTTTATCTTCTGATTATATATTAATTTTCTTTTAATATTGAAAGATTAATAATTAAAACTTATTAGTCTACACATTTGTTATTCAGAAGATGTATAGCATATGTTTGTTTCCATGTTCATTTTTGACAACAGTCATCAAGTGATACACACATGAGAAATCTTAAATGTTCTATGTACTATGCTTTTATGATTTTTAAATTAATACAAACAATACATCGAAAATATGAATCATTGAGAATAACAAATCTAATGTAATTTGTATGCTCCATCAAATTATGTAAATCATAACTTTGGGTGTGTATATCTTTAATGCAACATTGATGTGTGTCTTTGAACAACAGTAACATATGTTATAATATCTGTTCTTAACGTGTACACAACATGTTATGTTTTACAGAGATTGATTTAACATATGTGACGGAGGAGGAAGAGGCTGCCTTGGAGTCTAATGGTATGTGAATATATCTATCATGTTTCCAACATGTTGCTTTATTTGAAATCATTTCATTGAAGACATTCAAAGTCTACAGCTTTTGCACTTTGAAAAGGAATATTATTTGTCTGTTCAAATACACTACTGCCCCTTTCTATATCAGGCAGCATGAAATTTTTTTTTTTTTAAAAATGTATAATTCATGCCATCATTATGTCACATGCATATTCCAGGCCAAAACACAATAATAATGTTATAATTGTACAGACAGTAATTGATATTCATCTGAGTGCCTATATGCATACCATATCCTCATTTCATAATTGTTTACAAATTCAAACACACATCTCAGTATATTGAAACATAATCTATTTGAAATGCGTTGATTTGATTTCATGATGTATGAGATGTTAATATATATTTATTAAATTTTCAGATGGATCCACCACTTCTGGTCATCTGGTTTCCGCCCTGCCCAGTCCCTGACCAGTCACAGACCCCTGACCAGTCACAGACCCCTGACCAGTCACACAGACCCCTGCCCATGCCCAGACCCCTGCCCATGCCCAGACCCCTGCCCATGCCCAGACCCTGCCCATTGCCCAGACTCCTGCCGGCCCTTCCCATTTATCATTTCCTGTCCCTCCCAAAAAACGCCCCTACAACCCCTTCGCGCTCTCCCCGTATTATGGCCCGTACAGCTGCCCAGACCCCAACTCCCCACTCCCCAGCTGTACGGCCTACCCCGGAGCAGCAGCTCATCCCTCCCCAAGCCAATCCCATCCCTCCCCAACCCAATCCCATCCCTCCCCCCTGTCTCAACCTTCATTGTCCTGGGTGTCGGATTGTCCTTCCCAGGCACAGCTGTAAGTATCATTCAAAATCAACATTATAAGATACTTAAAGGTACACTGAAGGTAAATATTTCTATTGTGATTCAAATAGAGCATGCAATGTTAATCAAATTTATAATTACTACTCTTATGAATTATTCTTCATTCTCTTGATATCTTTATTGAAACAAAGAAATGCCTATAATTAATTTTAAATAGAAAATAATTGTGGACATCATTTTCTTTATTGTTGGATGAATGTATCCATCAACCAGCAGGGACAAACAAAGTTGATAAACAAATATGGCCTGCCTAAAAACCGACATTCTTGCATTCAAAATCTAGCTATAGAATTCAAACATTTAAAGAATATGTGTAATTTTTAAATATTTGTAATGTCATGCTCTATCTGAATCAGTCAATTAAATATTTAGGTTCAGTGTCCCTTTAATTTGATATCACTACATATACCAATCACCACTACTTGGATCCAACAATTAATGTACAAATGTTTATACATTATCTCTTGTCTAACCCAGTGGGAATGTAATTTCTTCAGGTTGCTATGTTTACACAGCTTGTCCTCAATGCCAAAATGTTTAAGGATAGGTGTGCCTACCACAGTATAATTAAAATATTTAAATTGCTAATGTAAGTACAATGTAAATCCTTTAACAAGATTTGATACACTCAAGCTGTATAAGTGGATCATCTAAAACAAATTAAAGGGGACAACATGTTTGAGTAAACTGTCCCTTTAATGATTTCGGTCTGTCTGAATAACATATTTCATGTGTAAGAATAAATTTAAACTAATTGATGTAAAGAATGATTTGTCTTTATGATGACAATGTATCTTTGCTTATTTTTTCATCTGTTGTGTAATTATCATTAATATTTAATTTATTCTTTATTTTAGGCTGTGACTCAGCATGGCTCATGCTAGAAGGTATAGCAAGAGTAGAGCAGGCTGTGTTGAGGAACGCAGCTGTCCTGAGAGGGATGAACGACACCATGCAGGCCCAGCTCCGGGTTCAGGACTTGACTCTGCGTGAAATTATGCGATTAAGTTCAAGGCCTGAATCTGGAGCTGGACATGCACAGGACGATGAAGAGGATGACCAGTAAGTGGAGGATCTGGAGATGCTCCAAGGTGGCAGATAAGAATCCTCCGTCCACATGTTGATGTTTTTTTTTATTGTTGCCATTTGGCCTTTTTCAAAGTTTATTGTTGTGCCTGTTGCACTCTTTTACCTTGCCATGTGTCTCCAATGGGGCTATGGTGGCCCTTGGCAACTCTCTTCATGGACTGTGATGCACTCTTTTACCTTGTCATATGTCTCCAATGGGGCTATGGTGGCCCTTGGCAACTCTCTTCATGGACTGTGATGCACTCTTTTACCTTGTCATATGTCTCCAATGGGGCTATGGTGGCCCTTGGCAACTCTCTTCATGGACTGTGATGCACTGTGTTACCTTGTCATATGTCTCCAATGGGGCTATGGTGGCCCTTGGTAACTCTCTTCATGGACTGTGATGCACTCTTTTACTTGTCATATGTCTCCAATGGGGCTATGGTGGCCCTTGGTAACTCTCTTCATGGACTGTGATGCACTCTTTTACCTTGTCATATGTCTCCAATGGGGCTATGGTGGCCCTTGGCAACTCTCTTCATGGACTGTGATGCACTCTTTTACCTTGTCATATGTCTCCAATGGGGCTATGGTGGCCCTTGGCAACTCTCTTCATGGACTGTGATGCACTCTTTTACCTTGTCATATGTCTCCAATGGGGCTATGGTGGCCCTTGGCAACTCTCTTCATGGACTGTGATGCACTGTGTTACCTTGTCATATGTCTCCAATGGGGCTATGGTGGCCCTTGGTAACTCTCTTCATGGACTGTGATGCACTCTTTTACCTTGTCATATGTCTCCAATGGGGCTATGGTGGCCCTTGGCAACTCTCTTCATGGACTGTGATGCACTCTGTTACCTTGTCATATGGCTCCAATGGGGCTATGGTGGCCCTTGGTAACTCTCTTCATGGACTGTGATGCACTCTTTTACCTTGTCATATGTCTCCAATGGGGCTATGGTGGCCCTTGGCAACTCTCTTCATGGACTGTGATGCACTGTGTTACCTTGTCATATGTCTCCAATGGGGCTATGGTGGCCCTTGGCAACTCTCTTCATGGACTGTGATGCACTCTTTTACCTTGTCATATGTCTCCAATGGGCCTATGGTGGCCCTTGGCAACTCTCTTCATGGACTGTGATGCACTGTGTTACCTTGTCATATGTCTCCAATGGGGCTATGGTGGCCCTTGGTAACTCTCTTCATGGACTGTGATGCACTCTTTTACCTTGTCATATGTCTCCAATGGGGCTATGTGGCCCTTGGCAACTCTCTTCATGGACTGTGATGCACTCTTTTACCTTGTCATATGTCTCCAATGGGGCTATGGTGGCCCTTGGCAACTCTCTTCATGGACTGTGATGCACTGTGTTACCTTGTCATATGTCTCCAATGGGGCTATGGTGGCCCTTGGTAACTCTCTTCATGGACTGTGATGCACTCTTTTACCTTGTCATATGTCTCCAATGGGGCTATGGTGGCCCTTGGCAACTCTCTTCATGGACTGTGATGCACTCTGTTACCTTGTCATATGGCTCAAATATTCCTTATTTTTACAAGATTATTTCTAAACGTTGTTGATGTTTTCTTACATACTAATAAAAGACATGTCATTGCACGATTCTTTGTCCTCATTCTTCATGTTATTTTTTGAAAGCTCAAGTTTATCTTGTTGATCCTTAAAGGGACCTACCAAAAATAATTGTTTTTCAAAAATCATATATGTAAGACAATTGTAAATGACTTTAAGATTAACATCTCCAATGTAATCTTATTATTTGTCTTTATATATTTTTCTCTTAGCTTTATCATTGCATGATTATGATTAGCATAGTAATTGTTTTATATATGTATATATAGATTGTTATTTGTGTATATATGTATATTTCAATTTTCACATCCATGTGTGTATTTAGAAACTCTGCATGAATTGATGCACCTTTAACAAATGATCTGAGGATTGATACAATGATATAATCCCTGTAAAGTGTTCATTTTATTGAAATAGTATTGTCTATGTGTATCCTCTTTTTAAAAACAAAATAATTCCCTTTAAGTGATGGTGAGCACAATTTTTAATGAATGTATTTCCATTTCTAAAGCGTTTTTTCCTTTTTACATGAACAAGGACATATAATCTTATTAATATACAATCTTATTGTAATGTTGACAGCACATGTATTTCATTTTCTATTCTATCTTATTGTAAAAGTGTAACCAAATAAATCTCTGTGTGTAATGCAAATATTTTAGATGATGAATATTTTTTAACAAATATGTTAACAAAATACTTCTCCTCCCATATATGGCTATAGGTAGGCTGACCATATTTAAACTTGAATAAATGACACGTTTAATCAATCCATGTATCATTATTGTTATTCCAAAACAATCAAAACATATCTTAAAACATCAATGGCATATGTATTTCTTATGTGTATCTTTTAAATGTTAAAGATATACACCATAGCTATAGTTCAAGGGACAGTCAAGTCCGAAAATATGATTCATGATTTGGTGACATTCCTAGATAGCAATCTAGACACATACTAGTTCCTAAAATATAAATACGTTTCTTAGTGATATGCCAAGCTGTCAACTGAGTCCTTGTATTGTCTGCGGTTTTTCAGTGATCTCGGATGCCCATGTTGCTTAAAACGTCACCTGCCAGGCTGTCCAATTATTCCTTGTATTGACTGACGTTCTTACGTGATCAAGAATGTGCCTTTTATTGGATGGCGTTTTGACGCGATCAAGGATGCGCCTTTTTTTTTGGGCGTTCTTTACTGATCAAGAATGTGCCTTTTATTGGATGGCGTTCTTACGTGATCAAGGAAGCGCCATGTTAATACGTCACATGCAAAGGTAAAAAAAGTCTGATTGGATTACGTAGTCCCGCAATATTTGTTTGTGCACGTTAAACACGTTTGTGACTGCAGCCAATTTTAAAAACCTTGCGAATATGTATTATTTAAAAAACAAAATCTGAGACCGCGCCAAAATAAAACTGCTACAACAAACTCCAGATGAAATAGAAGTCTCTCTAAACTTCTAGAAAATATGGACATACAATAAAGTAATCAAACGGAGCGCTCCAAATAAGAGCTAAAGTGTAATTGTATTGGATAGCATAAAATGTAACTACATATACTGTAACAGAAAGCAAACGCAGAAAATAAACCACAATTGCCTAGCAGTACTGCAATCTAAATAACCTATTTCAGCTCTAAATATAAAAATAAAGGACCCCAATCTAAATAAGAGTAGGATAATCAAAAGCTAACATCAAAAAAATTTTGTTTAATAAAAAGTAATTGATGCAATGATAGATTTCGGTAAATGCAACATTAATATATAATATGGTCAAGAAAAAATATAAACATTTATTAATACATTTAAGGTCGACCTTATAAGTAAATGAAAAACAAATCACATAAATTACATAAAATATTCATAACAGTGTGAAACAAATGAAAAAAGGTTATAAAAAAAGTTTATAAAAATGTCCCATATGGCCAAGGAGGCCAAAAAGTCTTTCACAAAGTCTTTTTAATCCTGAGTGTCTGTAAATGTTATCTCCGTAGTCGCAAATCTCCTGGAAACAAAAGATATTCTCCTTCAGGCAGTGTGAAGAGCCGTGTGTAAATTAATTAATCTCTACTCACAGTTTTAAAAAGCTGAAGTCTGCGATGAAAACATGCCCTTAGAAAATACTTTATTCCGATTCTGGAATATCTCAAAAGGGATCAAAGTACTCCAAATTCAAAACGTGCAAAGTTCTTAAGGCAAGTTACAATAATATTGCCAAATATTACAACTATTATACCATCCGCAATCCTGGAGCCTAATAACCAAAGATACGGCTGCTCACTGAATAACCCTCTAGACCGATAAGCCAATATGATTAGCTCAAACAGTCAGAGGTGCCGTGGCCAAATCCAGAAGCGCCGTTCACAGCGGTATTTCAAACGGCTCTATGCATAGAGCAACGCGTTTCAAATTAGTCTTTGTCAAGAGCTTGACAAAGACTAATTTGAAACGCGTTGCTCTATGGTAAATTACTCCTTAGACGGAGCTTAATATATATCCCGCATAGAGCCATTTGAAATACCGCTGTGAACGGCGCTTCTGGATTTTGGCCACGGCACCTCTGACTGTTTGAGCTAATCATATTGGCTTATCGGTCTAGAGGGTTATTCAGTGAGCAGCCGTATCTTTGGTTATTAGGCTCCAGGATTGCGGATGGTATAATACGTTGTAATATTTGGCAATATTATTGTAACTTGCCTTAAGAACTTTGCACGTTTTGAATTTGGAGTACTTTGATCCCTTTTGAGATATTCCAGAATCGGAATAAAGTATTTTCTAAGGGCATGTTTTCATCGCAGACTTCAGCTTTTTAAAACTGTGAGTAGAGATTAATTAATTTACACACGGCTCTTCACACTGCCTGAAGGAGAATATCTTTTGTTTCCAGGAGATTTGCGACTACGGAGATAACATTTACAGACACTCAGGATTAAAAAGACTTTGTGAAAGACTTTTTGGCCTCCTTGGCTATATGGGACATTTTTATAAACTTTTTTATAACCTTTTTTCATTTGTTTCACACTGTTATGAATATTATGTAATTTATGTGATTTGTTTTTCATTTACTTATAAGGTCGACCTTAAATGTATTAATAAATGTTTATATTTTTTCTTGACCATATTATATATTAATGTTGCATTTACCGAAATCTATCATTGCATCAATTCTACTTTTTTATTAAACAAATTTTTTTTGATGTTAGCTTTTGATTATCCTACTCTTATTTAGATTGGGTCCTTTATTTTTATCTTTAGAGCTGAAATAGGTTATTTAGATTGCAGTACTGCTAGGCAATTGTGGTTTATTTTCTGCGTTTGCTTTCTGTTACAGTATATGTAGTTACATTTTATGCTATCCAATACAATTACACTTTAGCTCTTATTTGGAGAGCTCCGTTTGATTACTTTATTGAATATGTATTATTTGCATCATGTTACATTGTTGACCCGTAGCTGATAAAGACCACCACATTCTCTTTTGCTGGATGTCTGGTTGAATAAACGAACGAAAGCAAAATGTTTTCATGCATATGATATTTCGAGGCAAGTGCAAATCTCTATAGTCCATGTTGTTTAATATGTTTGTCAACAATATGTTCCTTTTTCAGAAAAATGACTGTTGTGTTTAATGTTAAAGATATCTAATTAATAAATATGCGCTATTGTGTTAGAATAAAGTAATCAATATGCATTTAGCTTTATCATATGCTAAATATATGATGCCGACTTCTTCTAAATGTAATTTCGTTGTATATTTTATTAAAGGTTCATTAGACACTCACATTATAAATGAAATCTTTTAATTTGGTCTCTAGTTAGATAGTCCATTGTTTAACAAATACACGTTTCATTTTGCTTCTGTTCAAATAAAATGTAATTAATTATCAGACTCCTCGCCAAGCCTCTAAGTTTCATGTGAGTACCATCTCCAGCTTTCTCCTGTTTTGTGTATGATGGTGTATTGTCTTGTTTTACGGTTGTAATGGGGGTTCATTTATATTTTCAATAGAGCTAACCCGATTTTCTTTGAAAGTGTTTGAAGCTTTGTAATATTGATATCAGTATATGTTAATCTTGTTTTTTGTAGTAGTGTCTATTACATACAGTTCTGTTAAAAATATAGTATACTGTCCCTTTAATGCAAATGTTGATTTTTGTATCATGTATGAGTTCCACATTGTTTAATCTTCAAATATATTATTGTTAGCATATTTTCACCCCCCCCACTCCTAAAAGGACTTTAAACCATATTCATTGTTAAAACAAATGTCTTTATAAAAAAAAATTAACACAATAATGTCTCTTTAAGAAAATAGACTTTATTTAACACGTCAATATAAATCTGATTTCAATATTTAATTTTTGAACAAGTACATGTAGATATACCAACAAGCTTTAAATATGTGTTAGCATATGTAATTTTGTTAAAGGGACAGTTTAGAAAACAAATAATGTTTTGCATTATTCTTAAAGTCAATTTTGTAATATCAATGATATCAAATGTTTCTCACCAATTACTCATTTGTCTGTGTTTATTTAAATTTGCTAGCTAAACCTATGAGGTTCGTGTGCTCATTTCTTCGAGCTTGAAGAGTGCATGTAATCATTATACAATTTGACCACTAGAGGGCATTTGGATAGCATTTGTATATGTAAAACCTTGTGCTCATACAGCATATTATTTACCATGTATTGATCATTGATATCTAAAATGTTGTTATGTCAGAACAACAAATAAGTGGTCATTTTTCCTAGTCATAGATACAATGTTAAGCACATAAGTCACACGTATTTCTCCATGTTTTGTTGTTTCCAACTTGATAATGCGTAATACAGTGTTTTCTTTGTAATCAATAATTTTCAGACTGTCCCTTTAAGCTGTGTTATTGGCATTCAAACAGTAATATGCCATCATGGATATTTGTAATGGTAATTTTGTTTGCAATTCGGGAAACAGTTTGGACATCACATCACAGAAACCAATCAATATCATGAACAAGGATAGGTATGTGATGATGTGTTTTTCACACACTTATAACCCACACTCTGCAAACAATCTGCCTCCATGGACCCCCCATAGAAGTAGATTATATACAGAGTGTGGTCCACAAGTGTATGAAAACCACATCATCACATACCTATCCATTACACATTAAATAAAAAAAATTAAAGATGAAAATAAATACTTACTTCCTCTTCCTTCCCCTCTTCCCACGGGGCTGAGGCTCTGGAGGGGCAACTGCTGACTCCGAAGAGTTCTCCTTGGAGATGTTGTGGGAAGAGTGGAAGGAAGAGTACTGGGACGACCAAGGTGAGGAGGAGAAGATGGCTGAGGAGGAGAAGATGGCTGAGGAGGAGAAGATGGCTGAGGAGGAGAAGATGGCTGAGGAGGAGAAGATGGCTGAAGAGGAGGAGATGGCTGAAGAGGAGGAGATGGCTGAAGAGGAGGAGATGGCTGAAGAGGAGGAGATGGCTGAAGAGGAGTAGATGGGCCGGCAGGAGGAGATGGCCCAGCAGCAGGAGGCCCAGCAGCAGGAGGCGGACCAGGAGGTAGACCAGCATGCGCCTCCCGGAAAAAATTGAACATCTCTTGGTGCAGATTAAAGATTCTGTTTTGGCCTTGTTCGATTCTATTAAGTATGTTTATTATTTGGTTTTGTCCTTCAATTATTTGATTTTGTCCATCAAGAATTCGAGTGCGGCCTTCGATATTTTGTATCCGGGAGTTACCCATCTGGTCTATGTAGTCCAGTAGAACCCGCACCTCCGCTATTTCCTCTTGTTGTGCTTGGCGGGGTACCCGTGCACGGCGGTGTGCGGGTCTTGAGGGTCCTCTGGTTCCGCGGGCTCCTCCTCTGCTTCCGGGGCCTCTTCATCAGCTTCCGTGCGCTCTTCGTCACGGGGGGCCTCTTCCCTCCGAAGTGGAAATTCCTCCCCACCCCTCTCATCCCGGGGAGATGGATGAGGCTGTGTTTCTTGTGCTGCCTTCTCCCCAGACTCTGTATATTTAAAAAAAAAAAAATGTATATATTAGCATATTTGCAAATGAAGCTTTAAATGACTTAGCTTACGATACAATTACAAATGCAGAATCATTAATCCACTTTGAAATCTAACAATGAATACGATTTCCGCATTTTCTAAACAGTGTTTGTGATATCTCTGGTCAATCTGAATGTTTTTGCGTTTGTTTTCAGTCTGTTTAAATGCACACCTAACCTATAGCCTAGATACTGATGTAACCGCAAAGTAATTGAATGCGTGTAAACAACGTTATAGCATTAATCTGATCCTTAAAGGGACATGAAACCCAATGTTTTATCTGTCATGATTTAGAAGCATACATTTATTATCAACTTTCTAATGTACTTTTCTTATCTAATTAGCTTCATTCTCTGGATATTCTTTGCTGAAAAGCATATCTAAATATGCTTATAAGATGCTGATTGTTAGCTGAATATAGCTGCCTCCTGTGATTGTTTCACCGTGTGCATGGCTATTTCTTCATTAAAATATATCTCAAGAATGATTCAAATTAGGTAATATAAGTACATTTGAATTTTTTGTCAAATTGTATTCGCTACCTCAATCATGAAAGTAAATGTTTGCGTATAGTGTCCCTTGAAATACATTCGTATGTGAATTTATTGTTCAATGAGCTTACCGTCAGATGAGAGTGGCAGGTTCCCGGTATCAATTCCTCCGATACCGACTATTTCCACCTCGGAGATGCTGGGCCGCAACATTTCCTCCCATCGGCAGTACTCTATTTCCAGGGCAGGTCTGCCACCGGTTCCTGTGGCATGTCGGGCCTCCAGGCTTAACTTTTTCTTGAGATCCATCTTACAGTCCCGGTAGCGATGTTTTATCGAATCCAGATCTCTGTTCCGGCCCCCCACTGCATTGACTGCATTTCTTATCTCATTCCAGAGCCTCCTCTTGTCAGTCGGGGTCGTCTTCTGGTGCTGCAGCCTCCTATACCTGGCCATATAGGCCTCTACGAGGGCCTCCTTCTCCTCCATCGAAAACCTCGCCTCCCTAGTCGCCTTGGCCTTCCCCTGTGACGATGCCCTCTGTTTCCCGGACTGTGAAGCCCTACTCTGTCCGCCACTGGGCCCAGCCATTTGTTCATCTTGAACCAAGTGGCTGGGTCCACCCACCGCTTCCACCCCGCTTCCTGCCCCCCTTCCTGCCCTGTTCCTCTCCCCCTCCCTCTCCTCCCCCCTCTACCTCTCCCCTGCCAGGCCTCCATCTGTTCCCTAAACGAAACCCCAAATAATCAAACAAAAACTGAGTGTGATGAAATGAAAGGGGGTCAAAATAAAGAACTAAAAAGACAAAAAAAGTGCTGAAAGTGTGAGAGGGATGTAAACAAACAAAGAGGGTAAGGAGTATTTAAATAAACCAAAAGAAGAAGAAGACTAAAAGGAGGATATGTAAACTAAATGTAACTAGGGATGGGTATGGGATGGGTATGGGGTATGGGATAAGAGTAAATGGGATGAAAGGGAATGGGACTACAGGGAATGGGGTATGGAGTGTAGTATGAGGGGGGAGGGGGTATGGAGTGTATGTAGTGTTATTGATAAGTGTATGTATGTATTGAATGTGTTTGCGTGTAAATGTGTTAAGTGTACAGAAAAATCACTCGCTCGCTAACTCACACTACTACTAATTCTCACTAACTCACTACTACTAAATTCTCACTAAAAAACACTCCCACTAACTCTCACTAACTACCACTAACTCACGCTCCCACTCCCACTAACTCGCTCACGCTCCCACTAACAGACTCTCTCCTACTCCCACTAACTCCCACTAACTCACTCACGATAACACTAACAACTGACTCTCTCACGCTAACACTAACTCACTCACAATAATGCACCAACTCTCTAATCTTAAACCTCCAATCTCCAAAGACCCACCAGCAACACAGTCAAAGAAGCCCTGCTTGTGTGGTGCTTATATACCCTGTGTAAATGTTTAATGATGTACCAATTTCCGTTTTAAATTGTGTTCAGGTGTGCTTTATTAGCAATTAATATTAGTGCAATGTGTATTATTTGTGTGAATTTGCGCATGCTCATTTTGAGTTAGTATTTGTGGAATGTGTAGAATTCGTTGATGTCATAGTGGTCGTTTTCTCTAACATTGTCCAATAGTATTCTTTTTAAATGTGAATTTGCGATGGTGTGGTATTAGTGAAGTATTGTATATGTATGTTTGTCCTAATATATAGTGATATTCAATGCGATTATTTTTCTAGTGTATGTATATATTTTTTATTCCTTGTTGTTATTTTGCGAATTTCCACATCTTAAAGTATATGCGTATTCCCCGTATTAAATTTTTTATCAAATCCCACCGCTTGTGAATGTGTAATGCTTGTGTGCTTTGTTGATTGATTGTTGTTGTGACATTTGCGGCGTGTTATTGTTGTGCATGATGTGGTATGCGTCATATGACCGAGCTGTGCGTATTCTCTCGAGATCGAGTGTTAGGTGAAAAAAGCTATTTTTTGGCTTTCCCATTGATCTCTATGGGAGACTGTCTAACGCGGGCAGTATTCCGCGTGTGACATACACGCGTTAGGAGCATCGTTAGATGGTCTTTTTTGAACTCTAAATACCTGAGTCAAACAATGCCGTGCGTTAGACATAAAACACGCGTGGCGTTAGCAACCCATCTACCGCCGAACTCCAAATCTAGCCGAGTATTAGACTAGAAATACTATTTCAAATTCGAATGTGACATTCAAATGTAGCATTCGAATTCGAATATTACATTTATTAAACACAGTTGTAGACTAGGAAAACTATTTTGAATTTGAATGTCACATTTGATTTCGAATATTACATTTCGAAATTGAATGAATACATAGCTAAACATTCAATTATTCAAACAAATATTTTCGAATTTTATTGAAAAATTTGAAAAACGAAAATTCGAAAATAGAATGGTAGAATGTATAGAAACATATATAGGTATATAAACATTCGAAATTCTATACGAACGAATGTATCAAAATTAATTTTACATTCAAATTTATAGAAACATTCGCCCATCCCTATTATGTGTTTATATTCAAATTCGAATGTTATTGTAGAAATTCAATTTACTTAATAGAATGTTGATAAGAACGAATATTAAAATAAGTAAATTGGAAAGTTGTTTAAAATCACAAGCTCTATTTGAATAATGAAAAATAAGAAATAAGAGAAATGTTGGTTCCATGTCCCTTTAACATAGACAAACATACATTTACATGTCTAAAGATGTATATGTATGTGTATATTATATATATATATATATATATATATATATATATATGTGTGTGTGTGTGTGTGTGTACATATGTATTCATATGTGTATATATGTATTTACAGACATATATAAACACATAAATACATACAGTATCTCTCAAAAGTGAGTACACCCCTCACATTTTTGTAACTATTTTATTATATCTTTTCATGTGACAACACTGAAGAAATGACACTTTACTATAATGTAAAGTAGTGAGTGTACAGCCTGTATAACAGTATAAATTTCCTGTCCCCTCAAAATAACTCAGCACACAGCCATTAATGTCTAAGCCGTTGGCAACAAAAGTGAGTACACCCCTATGTGGAATTGTCCAAATTGGGCCCAATTATCCATTTTCCACCCCCGGTGTCATGTGACTCATTAGTGTTACAAGGTCTCAGGTGTGAATGGGGAGCAGGTGTGTTAAATTTGTTTGTTATCTCTCTCACACTCTCTCATACTGGTCACTGGAAGTTCAACATGGCACCTCATGGCAAAGAACTCTCTGAGAGTCTGAAAAAAAAGAATTGTTGCTCTACATAAAGATGGCCTAGGCTGTAAGAAGATTGCCAAGACCCGGAAACTGAGCTGCAGCACGGTGGGCAAGACCATACATTGGTTACACAGAACAGGTTCCACTCAGAACAGGCTTTGCCATGGTTGACCAAAGAAGTTAAGTGCACATGCTCAGCATCATATCCAGAGGTTGTCTTTAGGAAATAGATGTTTGAGTGCTGCCAGCATTGCTGCAGAGGTTGAAGGTCAGCCTGTTAGTTCTAAGACCATACGCCGCACACTGCATCAAATTGGTCTGCATGGCTATAGAAGCGTCTTCTAAAGATGATGCACAAGAAAGCCTGCAAACAGTTTGCTGAAGACAAGCAAAATAAGGACATGGATTACTGAAACCATGTCCTTTGGTCCAATGAGACCAAGATAAACTTATTTGGTTCAGATGGTGTCAAGCATGTGTGGCGGCAACCAGGTGAGGAGTACAAAGACAAGTGTGTCTTGCCTACAGTCAAGCATGTTGGTGGGAGTGTCATGGACTGGGCCTGCATAAGTGCTGCCAGCACTGGGGAGCTACAGTTCATTGAGGGAACCATGAATGCCAACATGTACTGTGACATAATGAAGCAGAGCATGATCACCTCTCTTCAGAAACTGGGCCACAGGGCAGTATTCCAACATGATAACGACCCTAAACACACTTCCAAGACGACCACTGCCTTGCTAAAGAAGCAGAGGGTAAAGGTGATGGACTGGCCAAACATGTCTCCAGACCTAAACCCTTTTAAGCATCTGTGGGGCATCCTCAAACGGAAGGTGGGGGAGTGCAATGTCTCTAACATCCATGAGCTCTATGATGTCATCATGGAGGAGTGGAAGAGGACTCTAGTGGCAACCTGTGAAGCTCTGATGAACTCTGATGCCCAAGAGGGATAAGCAGTGCTGGAAAATAATGGCGGCCACAGAAAATATTGACACTTTGGGCCCAATTTGGACATTTCCACTTAGGGGTGTATTTACTTTTGTTGCCAACGATTTAGACATTAATGGCTGTGTGTTGAGTTATATTGAGGGGACAGCAAATTTACACTCTTATACAGGCTGTACACTCACTACTTTGCATTGTAGCAACGTGTCATTTCTTCACTGTTCTCACATGAAAAGATATAATAAAATATTTACATAAATGTGAGGGGTGTACTCATTTTTGTGAGATACTGTATGTATGTATAGACATATATTTGTGCATTGAAGCCCTTTGCAGTTAAGTAGATTAATACATGTGAAAGCATATTAATGCATATTTAAGGTTTTAACTATGTATCTACTGTAAATATTTCACATTCCAATGTTCTGCACATAACAGAATATGTTCTATGTATTTATAAATAGGTATATATATATATATATATATATATATATACAGTATATATATATACCTATATATAATCATGAATGTGTGTATGTAAATATTATATAATATATATATATATATATATATATATATATATATATATATATATATATATATAAATACAAAAAGAGAAAAGAAGCCGGATACGGTCTTGAGTTAAATTAAAACGTCCAATTTATTGGTCAATGTTAAAAATTGACAGTACTCAAACGAAAAAAGTCTAACATGTTTCGGCACACGGCCTTACTCATAGACATAATTTTCTTAGTGAAAACCGCCAGTATTTAAAAGCAGTAGTGAGTAACTATTGGTTGTCATTAATTGCTAACAGGTAACAAGTGATAATATACTTAGACAATAAGAGAACCCAACTAACAATGCTGTTGGATAAAAACATAATTACTGCACAGATATATGGATTTAACATATATAGGTGGCATATAAATCCCAACAAAATAATATTTAATGAAAATATACCATATATGTGGCAGTAGTTTACATTCAATTGAATCAGCAAGTATATATATAAGTGAATAAATCTATACAGACAGATTACAATATACAAAAATAAATAAATAAACCATGTAAAGATATATTGGTTCGCTGAAGCAATTTGGAAAATCACATACTTGTGATCATGCATACAATATTAATACATAAGCCTAAAACAATTTTAAATGGCTACTGTATATATTGGCTTTTGGAAAAACACCTCTGTTTCATACAATTTTTGTATATATTAATGATAGTCTCAAATATATTTAAATCTGTTGTTGATACAATGTTAATAATAATTGAGCACAAAAAGGCAAATGAAATTGAGAAGATTGTGTTATAGAAGTACAAATACTCCTATCGGTGATGTGAACACATACAGGAGAAATAATAATTTGGTGCTTGGTGTGTATCATTAATTCAAAACGATTAATTACAAGGTAAACCTTGTGTTCTTAGAAAATATGTTTTAACAGCACCAATTCTCCTGTTAATGTAAACACCAACAGACACTAATTGCTTATTAAGAAATTATTCAAATTTGGATATGAGTTACTCAAAAGTGTGCTCAGGGGAAAACTTTGTAATTGGTTTAATATAAATGGAATAGTGGGGTGGGGGTTTAGTACATTGTGTTGTGGGCATATATAAACCCCTCACTAAATGAATACTGTTTGTGGTTGTCCTAAACAAATTATCAGATTGATACATGATCATATAATGTCTGGTGAATTATTCCCAAAAATTTATAATGTCATTGATGGAATTATATCCATCAGGGATACGCGATTTTAAAGTGAAGATCCAAAAAGCTTCTTTTTTCAAGAGAGCCTTGTTTCGATCGCCACCTCTATTTTGTGCCTGTATGTGGTCAATGACCATCCATATAAAGGTTGTGTTACTGCTAGCATGTATCTGAATGAAATGCTTAGCCATATCAGATACAGGATCTGATCGTTTAATATCCGATAGATGTTGACGGATGCGTTCTCTAACCTCCCTTGAAGTGCATCCCACATATTGTTTTGGGGTGCATGTGCACCAAATCATATATACTGCAAATTTTGTGCGACAATTCACGCAACTTTTTACTGTATATGTCTTATTTGTGGTGGCGGAGGAAAAGACATTGCCTCTGTGACTAAAGCTGCAAGGGATGCATGCATTATAACCACACTTGTACATGCCCCTAGTTTGCAGCCACGAGCTTGTTGTTGTTTTATCCTTAGGTAAAGCACTGGGGGAAATAATATTTCCTATAGTGCAACCTTTCCTGTAGGAAAACCTACATCCTTTGTCGATGAAGGGAACCAATCCCTCATCTGCCTTAAGCATAGGTAAATGTTTACGAATGATCTTACAGATGTTATCATAGTCAGACGAATATTGAGTAACAAAGGTAACCCGATCACTAGTGGGATTGGTCCTTTTGGGTTTATTTGTCAGCAAAGTTTTCCTGTCCAAACTATCCACTTCATTTTTTGCCTTTTGAATGGCTGTGTTTTGGTAACCTCTACTCCTGAGTCTGTGAGTAAGGTCTTCACTTTGTATAGCACAATCTTGTTTGTCAGAACAATTCCTTTTTATTCTAATATACTGTCCCTTTGCTATGGCATAGGGAACATTTAGTGGGTGGTTGCTTCTACCATGTAGGAGTGTATTGCCTGATATAGGCTTTCTAGGCTAGCAAAGGGACAGTATATTAGAATAAAAAGGAATTGTTCTGACAAACAAGATTGTGCTATACAAAGTGAAGACCTTACTCACAGACTCAGGAGTAGAGGTTACCAAAACACAGCCATTCAAAAGGCAAAAAATGAAGTGGATAGTTTGGACAGGAAAACTTTGTTGACATAAAACCCAAAAGGACCAATCCCACTAGTGATCGGGTTACCTTTGTTACTCAATATTCGTCTGACTATGATAACATCTGTAAGATCATTCGTAAACATTTACCTATGCTTAAGGCAGATGAGGGATTGGTTCCCTTCATCGACAAAGGATGTAGGTTTTCCTACAGGAAAGGTTGCACTATAGGAAATATTATTTCCCCCAGTGCTTTACCTAAGGATAAAACAACAACAAGCTCGTGGCAGCAAACTAGGGGCATGTACAAGTGTGGTTATAATGCATGCATCCCTTGCAGCTTTAGTCACAGAGGCAATGTCTTTTCCTCCGCCACCACAAATAAGACATATACAGTAAAAAGTTGCGTGAATTGTCGCACAAAATTTGCAGTATATATGATTTGGTGCACATGCACCCCAAAACAATATGTGGGATGCACTTCAAGGGAGGTTAGAGAACGCATCCGTCAACATCTATCGGATATTAAACGATCAGATCCTGTATCTGATATGGCTAAGCATTTCATTCAGATACATGCTAGCAGTAACACAACCTTTATATGGATGGTCATTGACCACATACAGGCACAAAATAGAGGTGGCGATCGAAACAAGGCTCTCTTGAAAAAAGAAGCTTTTTGGATCTTCACTTTAAAATCGCGTATCCCTGATGGATATAATTCCATCAATGACATTATAAATTTTTGGGAATAATTCACCAGACATTATATGATCATGTATCAATCTGATAATTTGTTTAGGACAACCACAAACAGTATTCATTTAGTGAGGGGTTTTATATGCCCACAACACAATGTACTAAACCCCCACCCCACTATTCCATTTATATTAAACCAATTACAAAGTTTTCCCCTGAGCACACTTTTGAGTAACTCATATCCAAATTTGAATAATTTCTTCAATAAGCAACTAGTGTCTGTTGGTGTTTACATTAACAGGAGAATTGGTGCTGTTAAAACATATTTTCTAAGAACACAAGGTTTACCTTGTAATTAATCGTTTTGAATTAATGATACACACCAAGCACCAAATTATTATTTCTCCTGTATGTGTTCACATCACCGATAGGAGTATTTGTACTTCTATAACACAATCTTCTCAATTTCATTTGCCTTTTTGTGCTCAATTATTATTAACATTGGTTATCAACAACAGATTTAAATATATTTGAGACTATCATTAATATATACAAAAATTGTATGAAACAGAGGTGTTTTTCCAAAAGCCAATATATACAGTAGCCATTTAAAATTGTTTTAGGCTTATGTATTAATATTGTATGCATGATCACAAGTATGTGATTTTCCAAATTGCTTCAGCGAACCAATATAATCTTTACATGGTTTATTTATTTATTTTTGTATATTGTAATCTGTCTGTATAGATTTATTCACTTATATATATACTTGCTGATTCAATTGAATGTAAACTAACTGCCACATATATGGTATATTTTCATTAAATATTAATTTTGTTGGGATTTATATGCCACCTATATATGTTAAATCCATATATCTGTGCAGTAATTATGTTTTTATCCAACAGCATTGTTAGTTGGGTTCTCTTATTGTCTAAGTATATTATCACTTGTTACCTGTTAGCAATTAATGACAACCAATAGTTACTCACTACTGCTTTTAAATACTGGCGGTTTTCACTAAGAAAATTATGTCTATGAGTAAGGCCGTGTGCCGAAACATGTTAGACTTTTTTCGTTTGAGTACTGTCAATTTTTAACATTGACCAATAAATTGGACGTTTTAATTTAACTCAAGACCGTATCCGGCTTTTTTTCTCTTTTTGTATTTGTTTCGTTATCCCTTGCAAAAGCCAGGTCTTGTAGCAAACTTTCTGATTCCTGGTAAATATCAGGGATATTTCCATTTGTTCCCCGGACTGGATTTTCGAAGTTACCCTAGAAGGATTGGCCGAGCGGTGGAGCTTTGTCACAGACGAGCACGGATTGGCTGGTATCGACTAAGGGGCGTGACAGGAAGTGCAGCCACGCCAGAGAGCGGACGCAAGGAGTGGATATTGCAAGAATTCACCGTCTTCCAGTGGTGCAGCGGTGGCCGTGCCGTATGGTAAAGTTACCGGAGAATCATAAGTTAAACCCTCCATTCATTTATCTGCTGTAAAGAATCCTGTGAATCCTTACCCCTGTTGATCCACGATGTCTTTCCATTTTCCCACCGAGCTCAGGCATACTTCATTGAGGTCTTCAGAGTGACTGTTTGTCACGGCAGTAAACCACAATTCAGCCTTGATGTTTTTCTCTGTGTTTTATATATATATATAATATATATATATATATAATATATATATATATATATATATATATATATATATATATATATAAAATTAGATTGAGAAGTAGAAGTAAGCCTTTTCCAGCACTGCACATAAAGTCACAAAATTAAATTCACACAATGGATCTGTGAATCACTTAAAGGGACATAATACTCATATGCTAAATCACTTGAAACTGATGCAGTATAACTGTAAAAAGCTGACAGGAAAATATCACCTGAGCATCTCTATGTAAAAAAGGAAGATCTTTTACCTCACAATTTCCTCAGCTCATCTGAGTAAGTTCTGTGTAAAAAGTTATACTCAGCTGCTCCCAGCTGCAGGTAACAAAATTAAAAAAAAAGAAGAAATGAACAGCAGCCAATCAGCATCAGCAGTGCTGAGGTCATGAACTCTTACTGTGATCTCATGAGATTTGACTTAACTCTCATGAGATTTCATAGTAAGCTTCCTTTACCTGATTGGTGAAATAATATGAGAGTGCACGATGCTAGTCCCTTCAGATGTCCCAGGACAAACACACTAAAATGCTGCTTAGAAATCCTTTACAATGGGAGGTGGCTACTGAGGAACTTTTGAGGTAAAATATCTTTCTTTTTTACATAGAGATGTTCAGTGATATTTTCTAGTCAGCTTTTTACAGCTATGCTGCATCACTTTCAAGTGTTTAAACATTTGGGTATTATGGCCCTTTAAAGCTCGACTCAAACACGGTTGTCAAGATGCACCAATTAAATTTATTAAAGGAAAAAAATCATAAAGAAAGTATATGTGCAAATGTTACAATAAATTTGATGCAATTCATCAACTGAATAATAAAGCATGCTAGTGCATTCATTACCCCTCACACAAACAAAGGCTCTTTTTCCATAGAGTTAGTTGCAGTGCGTCCACTGAGAAAAAAGCACGGTTACCAGTTAGTAATAAATGATTCCACTGAAGCTATATGACAAGCTGTAAAGTTAGTTGTGCTTAAGCTGTATTAATATGCAATGCACTGCAGTGAAAGCAAATATCCTCTTGTGATGTGTGATTGACACGGATATGAAATGCAGTTCAAGTGGTATAGAGCTATTCAGGCGGTGTTAAATAACATTCCCGGGGCTAATATAATATACAGAGTCCCTGATAATACGTCCCCACCACTCACTCTAAGTTGGAGCGAGCTGAACAGTTGCCAGAGGGGCCGAGAGAATCCCTCAGCAGGGATAACTAGTCGTATACTCCTCACAGGTATGCGCTGTCTCACATAGTACTATGCCACAAAATACAGCTAGTTTACCTGAGTCCTGAAAACGATACGGTTCTTCACCCCTATGTTAAATATAACAGCCACCGCTCACCACATCATCTTAGGACATCCTTCTTCAATGCAAAGAGATCCGGTCAGAGGTAGTTCTTCATCCATAAACATATGCTGTAATTTCAACCAGCATGGAAGGTTAAACTGTTGTAGCAACAGATAATCAGCTTCCCAATTGTCTACACCTGGGATATGTACCACAGAAGTTAGACAAGAGCTGGATTCCGCCCAAGAAAGTATCCGAGATACTTCTTTTATAGCTAGGGGACTGTGAGTCCCACCCTGATGATTGACATAAGCCACAGTTGTGATATTGTCTGTCTGAAAACAAATTAATGATTCTCTCTTCAGCAGAGACCAAACCTGAAGAGCCCTGAAAATAGCACAGAGTTCTAAAATATTGATTGGTAACCTCGCCTCTTGAGGTTTCCAAATCCCTTCTGCTGTCAGAGATCCCCAGACAGCTCCCCAACCTGAAAGACTTGCATCTGTTGTGATTACAGTCCAGGTTGGATGAACAAAAGAGGCCCCTTGAACTATACGATGGTGATCTAACCACCAAGCCAGAGAGAGTCGAACATTGGGATTTAAGGATATTAACTGTGATATCATTGTATAATCCCTGCACCACTGGTTCAGCATACAAAGCTGAAAAGGTCTCATGAAAAAGAGCAAAAGGAATCACGTCCGATGCTGCAGTCATAAGACACAAATCTTCCATGCACATAGCCACCGAAGGAAATGATCAAGACTGAAGGTTTTGACAAGCTAAAACCAATTTCATTTGTCTCTTGTCTGTTAGAGATAGAGTCATGGACACTGAATTTATCTGGAAACCTAAAAAGGTGACCCTTGTCTGTGGAATCAAAGAACTTTTTGGTAAATTGATCCCCCAACCATGTTTTTGAAGAAACAACACTAGTTGATTTGTGTGAGGTACAGCAGAATGTAAAGACTGAGCTAGTACTAAGATATCATCCAAATAAGGAAACACCAAAATACCCTGGTTCTCTGATTACAGAGAGAAGGACACCGAGAACCTTCGGAAAAAAAAATTGGAGCTGTCGCTAGGCCAAATGGAAGAGCGACAAATTGGTAATGCTTATCTAGAAAAGAGAATCTCAGAAACCGATAGTGGTCTGGATGAATCAGAATATGAAGATATGCATCCTGTAAGACTATCATGGACATATAATGACCTTGCTGAACAAAAAGCAGAATAGTCCTTATAGTCACCATTTTCAGATCCAGAACTGAACTGAATGAATTTTCTTTCTTTGGGACAATGAATAGATTTGAATAAAACCCCAGACCCTGTTCCTGGAATGGACCCGGTATGATTACCCCTGAAACACACTTTAGAGAAGCCTGAGCCTTTACTGGATTTGCTGGGACGTGTGAGAGAAAAAACTTCTCCAAGTAGGTCTTATTATGAATCCTATTCGATACCCTTGAGAGACAATACTCTGAATCTAATATATTTAGAAAATCTGCCCAAATATTTTGGAAAAATTTTAATCTGCCCCATCAGCTGAACTGGAAATGAGGGCCCACCTTCATGCAGACTTGGGGGCTGGCTTTGGTTTCTTAAAAAGCTTGGATTTATTCCGACTTAAAGAAGGTTTCCAATTGGAACCAAATTCTTTGGGGGAAGGATTGGCTTTCTGTTCCTATTCTGTCGAAAAGAACGAAAACGATTAGACGCTTTCGTTTTACCCTTAGATCTATTATCTTAAGGCAAGAAAACTCTGTTCCCCCAGTGACAGATGAAATAATTGAATCCAACTGAGAACCAAATAATTTGTTACCTTGGTAATGAAAGAGATAGTAATCTAGACTTAGATACCATGTCAGCATTCCAATATTTGAGCCACAAAGCTCTTTTAGCTAAAAATAGCTAAAGACAGATTTAACATCAATTTTTGATGATTTCAAAAATAGCATCACAGATAAAATGATTAGCATGTTGAAGCAAACAAACAATGCTAGACAAATCAGGATCTGTTTCCTGTTGCGCTAAGCTTCCAACCAAAAAGTTGATGCAGCTGCAACATCAGCCATACATATAGCATGCCTAAGAATATAGCCAGAAAATAAATAAGCTTTCCTTAGATTAGATTCAAGTTTCCTATCTAAAGGATCCTTAAAAGAAGTACTATCCTCCATAGGAATAGTAGTACGTTTAGCAAGAGTAGAAATAGCCCCATCAACTTTGGGGATATTTTCCCAAAACTACAATCTCGCTGCTGGCAAAGGATATAACTTCTTAAACCTAGAAGAGGGAATAAAAGAAGTACCAGGCCTATTCAATTCCTTTGAAATCTTATCAGAAATAGCATCAGTAACTGGAAAAAAACCTCTGGAGTAACCACAGGAGGTTTGTAAACTTATCAAGAGGACTAGATTCCTCAATATCCAAAGTAACCAACACTTCTTTTAATAAATTACGAATATACACCATCTTAAAGAGATAAGTAGATTTGTCAGTGTCAATATCTGAGGTAGGATCTTCGGAAACAGATAGATCCTCATCAGAGGAGGATAATTCAGTATTTTGTCGGTCATTTGAAATTTCATCAACTTTATTTTAAAAGACCTTTTACGTTATTAGAAGCAGAATAGCAGACAAAGCCTTCTGAATCGCATCAGCAATATAATCTTTAATATTCACAGGAACATCATGTACATTAGAAGTTGAAGGAACAACAGGCATTGTACTAATATTGATGGATATATTCTCTGCATGCAAAAGCTTATCATGATAACTGTTATATACTACAGCTGGAGATATAACCTCCGTTAACCTACAACAGATACACTTTGGAAGAACTGTTCTCAGGCAGCAGGATTCCAACAGTGGTTTCTGAGACAGGATCAAATTGAGACATCTTGCAAATGTAAGAGAAGAAAACAACATATAAAGCAAAATGATCAATTTCCTTATATGGCAATTTCAGGAATGGAAAAAAAAATGCAAACAGCATAGCCCCCTGAGCATTAAAAAAAGGCAAGAGGCATATAGGAAGTGGGGTTTAAATAATTAAATTATTTGGCGCCATCTATGACGCACAACGCAAAATTAAATTTTTTGGCGCTAACATCCGGGAATGACGTAACTCTCGTCATGGCAGACGCATCCTTGTGCAAGGAAACCTGGTGTCAACTAAGACGCCGGAAATGACGAATTTGTGTCACCGAACGCACTCCACCACTTTCACCTTCACATAACCCGGGTGCAATCCAAAATGTGCATCATATAGTCTTGTCTCTTCAAGGGCACTCACAGGTATTATTGAGTTCTTATACTTTATTAGAAAATCTTCATAATATATCAGATGTCAACGTTTTGGTTCAGAGTCGAGCCTTTATCAAGATAACATGTCTGTCTCAATTTTCATCTTAGCCGTCCTCCTGGGAAGTAATTGACACAGGTCAAATTTTATAATACCTGCGAGTGCCCTTACATGAAGAGACAAAACTATATATAGGTATATATTGTACCAAAGTACCATCAGATTTATATAGAAATATTACAATAGCATGTAAAATATTCATATTTTCATGTCGGGTTAGCATACATATATGCAACTGTGTTTGTGAGAGAGTTGGGCATTAGTTCCCCCCCTTTTTTTTTCTTCATTGACTTCTATGGAAGAATACCTAAATGTGCATAAAATATTCTAAGTTCGGCTTGTGAAGGATACCCCAGCTACCCCGACTGGGTAGCTCCGCCAAAAGGGTCCTGCTTCTTCCCTGCCGACTGCAGCTGTGTAGCTGCCAAGTGATTACAGCCAGTAGCCCACCCTGATACCAGACAGCACCAGTATTCAGGATCCCACCCTGTGACAGACTCCGACTACACCCTGGGTAGTTCTGCCAGAGGGTCCTTCCTATCCCGTCCTATCTCTGACAACAGGCTGCTATGTAGCAGAGACAGTGATTATAGCAATTCCCACCCAAATAACTAGACAGACTAGCATTCATGTGAAACAAGTACAACTTTATTGAGGAAACATACACTGCTTAAATGCACACATATATATATATATATATATATATATATATATATATATATATATATATATATATATATAAAATTAAACAATTGCCATTATATTTTCAAAGTGTATCTGGTCACTTTAATAGGGGACACGCTTATTACTGAATATACTTTATATAACTTATACTTATTAAATTTTTTTTTTTTTTCCCCATTACAGAAACTTGTCGAAAGGGCTATAAAGATATCACCGACCATAAAATGAAAATGAATGGGGTTGTTTTTTTTTCCATTACAGAGACTTGTCAAAAGGGTTACAAAGATATCCCCGACCATAAAATGAAAAGAATCATTGGAGATTGGCTTAACCAAGCACACACAAGAGTTGTACGTTTTCCTCTGTGGGTAGCCGTTACCGAACGGAGAAGCGGATATAAGGTTGGCGTGTCTAGACGCAGAAGGAGCCAAACCAAGCCGCAAGCAGGACCGGAGGTGAGATCATCTGAAATAAAACATCAAGGTCTATAATCAGAGAACCGAAGGAGATCCGGTAAGACTTTGTCTCAATACACACATGTCATTCTGAAGACCAATGAAGACGTATTGGTAACAAAAGTAACATTCTTTAACTTACATTTGGTCTTGGTATACTTGGTTGTCATATGGTTAGCTAACAAAGAAATATCACTATATGGAATAAGTATTCCCTCATGAACTGTTTGATTCAAGCAAATCTCGTTATTTTTTTAATTGTCACCAAAAGGAGCTTTTTAATGAACTAAGGCCTGTCGATTTTATCTATGCATAGATTTAAACAGTGAATTGGATTTTCAGGAATTTTTTAAAATTGTTTGGAATATGTTTTATATGTACTAATAAATATAGTGTTAGAATCCATTAAGGTTTTAGAACTTAAATTGTTTTAAAGAATTCTTAAAAAAGCTTGTCTATTTAATTTGCTACATCCATCTGTATGTTATTGTATCACACAATTTTGTATTAATTGAAGTATTAACTTGTATCCATGTAAAAGTGAATATCAACATATATTATTAAAAAAATATTCAAAACAATCAGTAAGTTTGATTTACACTGTGGTCTCTAATCACACTAATATTTAATTATTATTAGTGTTTCCTATAAGCTGATTTAGCACCCTCTTAATTTTATTAAAACTGTGTGTGTGTTAATATGTCTATATAATAATAATAATAGTAAATAATCATATACATATATATTTAACACTGCTGTCCATCACTGCGCTGCACGATTTCTGATGCCGTGTATGACGGCATCAGAACAAAGCTCCCATAGTAGCCTATGGAAGCATGATCTTGTGAGCGCAATGCTTCCAAGCAATGCAAACGCAAGGTCGCGTTCGCATTGTTGTAAACTTGTAAACATTATCATGCACTGGTATTACACAGTGGAGCACAAAAATCGCTTTCATGAAAGCAATATTTAGGGCTGCACGTGTAATCTGGGCCTAAATAACTTTTTTTGTAGCGTTTCTTGTTAAAATCCAAATTTTTTGTATGAAAAATCCCCCAATAAAAATCATTACATGATTTGTTATTAATCTAGAAAATATTCCAGTGTATATAAATTATCTGGTTTATGTTGACATTAAATTCAAGGTTTATATATAGTCCATACCACACAAAAAATCTGCATTGAAAACGTATTTATAAGATATATTTTTTTTAAAAAACTACTTTATAAGCAAAATTTTGCAGTTCACAGATAAACCGTTTGAAAACTTTCAATCAACTTCCAATTCATTATCCTATTAGCCTCACATTCAACACTGAGTCTGAGTGAGGATATAATAGTGAAAGGGTTAGGTGGTTGGCCGGAATTATTTAATGGATAATGGCTAGTTGGATATTTCTGGCATGTTTTATAAACTCTACGATTTCTCTTTGTGAAAAAGAACATAAATAGGTAAATGAAAGTGCCAGTATGAACAGCTGTGAGGAACAATGTGAAATGTAAGGCATATTGGAGCTTCAAAAAATAAAATGGGCTTCATAGTACAAAACAGGAAATGATAAAAATAGGGAGGTTTGAGGCAATTGACAGGTTATTTTTAAATCCAGCTCAGCAGTATCAGTAAATGTATTAGCACCAATAGTGACTAAATTAGCAAAACGAAACACCCACAAAATTACCAGAGAGAAGTCAGATAGACACCCCCATATATTCATGGCAGTCATGAGTTTAATACTTACCTTATCTCATCCAGAGCTGAGCTACTGTAAACGCCTAACTGAGGTACATAGACTTGATACAGTCTTTTCTAAATCATGGATTCTTTTTTCATAGACACATGCCTTATCCTGGAAAATAGGAGCAAAAAGAGTTCATGATCTCAGCGCTGCTGATGCCGATTGGCTGCTGCTCATTTTCCTTTTTTTAAACCTGCAGCTGGACAGCAGCTGAAGTATACATTTTACACAGCGCTTACTCTGGTGAGCTGAGGAAATTGTGAGGTAAAATGTCTTCCTTTTTTACATAGAGATTATCAGGTGATATTTTCCTGTCAGCTTTTTACAGTTATGCTGCATCCCTTTCAAGTGATTTATCATATGAGTATTATGCCCCTTTAATACCACAAATAAACATAAGAAAACCCTGGAAATTTAGGAAAATACATAAAAACAATAGACACCAATTCAATAAGCAAGGCCAAATTAATCCACCTTATTGTTTCTTAACCCCGGTCCTCAAGTACCCCCAAAAGGCCAGGTTTTTACTATAGGGGAACCAGTGCACAGGTTAAATAATCAGCTGATGGGTGAGAGCAGGTTAGTAACCATGGTGTTACTAATCAGCTGATTACTTCACCTGTGCAAAGGTTCAGATATAATGACCTGTTGGGGGTACTTGCGGACCATAGTTGAGAAACACTGATCCACCTGAACGTTCATATTGCCTGCTACTTTAGTTGAGAGGTTTTTGTTGAAAATGAGGCAATGGATAATCTGCAGATTGTACAATTGTTAATATATGCTGTGATGTTCATACATGAATGCCTATGTCAGTCAAGTTGTTTTATCTAAAGCTCAATGGCTTATGGTTT
>NW_026512920.1:0-2500 GCF_027579735.1 Bombina bombina | reverse complement strand
AGAAGAGTTTCAGAATTATCTGCTCTGCAGTGTTCTCCTCCTTATCTGGTGTTCCATGCAGATAAGGTGGTTTTACGTACTAAACCTGGTTTTCTTCCAAAAGTTGTTTCTAACAAAAACATTAACCAGGAGATTATCGTACCTTCTCTGTGTCCGAAACCAGTTTCAAAGAAGGAACGTTTGTTGCACAATTTGGATGTTGTTCGCGCTCTAAAATTCTATTTAGATGCTACAAAGGATTTTAGACAAACATCTTCCTTGTTTGTTGTTTATTCAGGTAAAAGGAGAGGTCAAAAAGCAACTTCTACCTCTCTCTCTTTTTGGATTAAAAGCATCATCAGATTGGCTTACGAGACTGCCGGACGGCAGCCTCCCGAAAGAATCACAGCTCATTCCACTAGGGCTGTGGCTTCCACATGGGCCTTCAAGAACGAGGCTTCTGTTGATCAGATATGTAGGGCAGCGACTTGGTCTTCACTGCACACTTTTACCAAATTTTACAAGTTTGATACTTTTGCTTCTTCTGAGGCTATTTTTGGGAGAAAGGTTTTGCAAGCCGTGGTGCCTTCCATTTAGGTGACCTGATTTGCTCCCTCCCTTCATCCGTGTCCTAAAGCTTTGGTATTGGTTCCCACAAGTAAGGATGACGCCGTGGACCGGACACACCTATGTTGGAGAAAACAGAATTTATGTTTACCTGATAAATTACTTTCTCCAACGGTGTGTCCGGTCCACGGCCCGCCCTGGTTTTTTAATCAGGTCTGATAATTTATTTTCTTTAACTACAGTCACCACGGTACCATATGGTTTCTCCTATGCAAATATTCCTCCTTAACGTCGGTCGAATGACTGGGGTAGGCGGAGCCTAGGAGGGATCATGTGACCAGCTTTGCTGGGCTCTTTGCCATTTCCTGTTGGGGAAGAGAATATCCCACAAGTAAGGATGACGCCGTGGACCGGACACACCGTTGGAGAAAGTAATTTATCAGGTAAACATAAATTCTGTTTTTGTCAGATTTCTTAGGTAAATCCGTATTTGTAGGTCCACGCTCAACCCTTGTCTGTAAAACATGTAAATGTATTTAATATGGATACAATATCTTGCAGTGCCGTCTACAACCAATACAAAAAATAGGCTAGATAACAAGTGGAGCGCTAATTTATCTTTTGCCCGCATATGAGCAAATTTGCCCGTTTATGGTGCGCGATAAATAACTAGCCATTACAAGTGGCTGGTTATTGCTACCGTGAGCTTGCAATCAGTCCTCTGGTTATTTTTTTTAAAAGTCTCCCAATTGCCTCCAAAATAACATGTGAGGTCCCTTTTTAAGATACTAAAAAAAAATTGCATGCTTACCTGATAAATGTCTTTCTTTCCGGATATCGAGAGTCCACTACGTCATTCAATTACTAGTGGGAATATGACTCCTGGCCAGCAGGAGGAGGCAAAGAGCACCACAGCAAAGCTATTAAGAGTCACTCCCCTACCCATAATCCCCAGTCATTCGACCAAAGGGAAATGGAAAAGGAATAATACAAAGGTGTAGAGGTGCCTGAGGTTTAGTAAGAAATAACTGTTTTAATAAAGGGTGGGATCGTGGACTCTCCATATCGGGAAAGAAAGAAATTTATCAGGTAAGCATACTTTTTTTTTTTCTTTCCTAAGATTTGTAGAGTCCACAATGTCATTAAATTACTAGTGGGAACCAATACCCAAGCTAGAGGATACAGCATGAACAAGGATGGAGCACAAGACAGACAGACCTAAACAGAAGGCACCACTGCTTGAAGAACCTTTCTCCCAAAAGAGGCATCAGCCGAGGCAAACATATCAAATTTGGAAAATTTGGAAAAAGTATGCAGAGAGGATCAAGTTGCAGCCTTGCTAAGCTGTTCCATGGAAGCTTTATTTATGAAAGCCCAGGAAGAGGAGACAGCCCTAATGGAATTAGCTGTTATTCTCTCAGTAGGCTGCTGCCCAGCAGTCTCATAAGCAAAACGAATCATACTTCTCAACCAGAGGGAAAGAGAAGTAGCCTTCTGACCCTTACGCTTTCCTGAGAAACAAACAAACAGGGCAGAAGACTGGTCAAAAATCCTTAGTCGCCTGTAGGTAGAATTTTAGCGCACGCACAACATCCAAGTTGTGCCACAGACATTCTTTATTAGTCGAAGGATTGGGACAGAGAGAAGGAACAACAATTTCCTGATTAATATTTCTATTTGAAACCACTTTAGGAAGAAACCCCAATTTAGTACAAAGAACTGCCTTATCCGCATGAAAGATAAGGTAAGGCGAGTCACACTGCAAAGCCGAGAGTTCCGAAACTCTCAGAGCTGAAGACATAGCAATAAGAAACAAAACCTTCCAAGAAAGCAACTTAATATCTATGGAATGCATTGAGTCAAATGGAGCCTGCTGCAAAACTTTAAGAACAAGATTAAGGCTCCAAGGAGGAGCAACAGGTTTAAACACAGGCCTGATTCTGACCAGGGCCTG
>NW_026512919.1:0-49997 GCF_027579735.1 Bombina bombina | reverse complement strand
TATACTGTGATTAGTGCCACCACTGATATCTGCTTAACATTAATGTAAATTTAAACAACAAAACTTTTAAATCATTTTGCTAGTGTAATCTAATTTCATTTTCTATCAGGCCTGTGTCTCAGGCTCACACAGTATATACTGTGGTTAATTGCTCTGTGCCAGCCACCACTCATATCTGCTTAACATTAGTGTAAATTTAAACAACAAAACTTTTAAATCATTTTGCAAGTGTAATCTAATTTAATTTTCTATCAGGCCTGTGCGTCAGGCTTACACAGCATATACTGTGGTTAATTGCTGTGCCAGCCACCACTCATATCTGCTTAACATTATTGTAAATTTTAAAAAAAAAACTTTTAAATCATTTTGCTAGTGTAATCTAATTTCATTTTCCATCAGGCCTGTGTGTCAGGCCCACATCATATAGTGTGATTAATAGCTCTTTTTTCCACCACTTATATCTGGTGTAACATTAGTGTAAATTTTTTTAATTTTTTTTTTTTACATCAGTCCTCTTCTAGTGTTATTTAATTTTAGGTGCCAGCCTGTGTGTCAGGCTGCCAGCATATACTGTGCCTACTTCCATCCTCAGTGCCAGTCCACCACTCCTATCTGGTGTAACATTAGTTTAAATTTTGTAAAAAAAACTTTTACATCAGTCTTCTAGTGTTATTTAATTTTAGTTGCCAGGCCAGCCTGCCACTAGTGCCAGCCTGTGTGTCAGGCTGCCAGCACATACAGTGTCTACTTCTATCCTGAGTGCCATCACTCCTATCTGTTGTAACATTAGTGTAACTTTAAAAAAAAACTTTTACATCAGTCTGCTATTGTTATTTAATTGCAGTTGTCTGTCTGCCAGCGTGTGTGCCAGGCCCACTTTCCAACTAGTGCCACGAATCATATTTGTTATAACAGTAGTGTAAATATTTTAAATAAAAACTTTTTTGACTGTGAATCATTAGTCTGCTAGTGCAATTGAATTGCAGTTGCCTGCCTGCCAGCGTGTGTGCCAGGCCCACTTGCCAACTAGTGCCACCAATCATATTTGTTATAACAGTATTGTAAATATTTAAAATAAAAACTTTTTTGACTGAGAAACATCAGTCATCTAGTGTAATCTAATTGCAGTTGCCTTCCTCCCAGCGTGTGTGCCAGGCCCACTTGCCAACTAGTGCCACCAATCAAATTTGTTATAACAGTAGTGTAAATATTTTAAAAAAATATTTTTTGACTGTGAAACATCAGTCTGCTAGTGTAATCTTATTGAAGTTGCCTTCAATGTATCTATCTATCAAATCCATCTATCTCGTGGTTGTGCAAATGGACTGTTTGCGGTTGTTTGCGGTGCGTTACACAGGGAGTTTGGTCTGTCACTGTGAAGCGGGCATAACCCTTACACTACCTGATCGATACAACATCATGATGTTTTAAAGCACGTTATTCCAAACAATTTAGGAATGTTAGGTGATTTAGGCCCTTTATGGGTTAAAACCAGACTCTGCATCAACTATGTAATTTTCTGTGGGAGTTTTGCCATGGATCCCCCTCGGCATGCCACAGTCCAGGTGTTAGTCCCCTTGAAACAACTTTTCCATCACTATTATGGCCAGAAAGAGTCCTTGTGGGTTTAAAGTTCGCCTGCCTATTGAAGTCAATGGCGGTTCGGCCGGTTCGCGAACATTTGCGGAAGTTCGAGTCCGCCGTTCGCGAACCTAAATTTTTCGGTTCGCAACATCACTACTACTTCAATTTCTCTAGAACAGGTCCTTATGAAGGTCTTTATATTTGGGTGTGTAAGTTTAGGTTCAAAGTGGGATTTCTTAGATAGAATAGGCTTTGGATTGACTTGACTGGAATTCTTGAAGAAATCCTTTAATTTCAAAGTCCTTTGTAACCTGTGTAGGTCAACCAAATAGTCAAGAGAGTCTACTTTAGGGGTGGGGACGAAATTGAGTCCCTTACCTAATACGTTGATTTTTCTTTATCCAGCGCTCTACTACTAAGGTTGATCACCACGTTGGCATCCGTGTTTAGTATTTTGGAGGTTTTCTTCCACATGCCACCTCTTCGGTTGGCGCCGGTGTCTTTGTTTGACCCGTTGATGTTTTTTGGTATCGCTGGAGGCTTCCTTTGCGATCTTGTAAGGATTTTGTCCTGTTGTTGCGGTCTGTTACTCCCACCTTGGATTAGTTCAGAGCCACTGGAATCACCACCACTGGAATCAATGGTATTAGTGAGAATAGTACACCTCCGTTCATCCCCCCTGCGCCGGAAAGAATTACTCTTCCCAGATAACCACTGATAAACATTCCGTTCGCGATAATCAATTTCCACAGAATTTAACTTTTTATTTTTGAAATTAATAAGATCTTTCTTGTATTTCTCAACCTTCTGTGCTCAGTTTATTGATCCAGTCTTCAGTGGCATCATTCCACATCATATATAAATATATTAAGGTTTAGATATATATTTAAAAACATTAAGAACATTTTCTACTAAACAAATTACATTGAAATGTAAAATATTTACATTAAACACATAGTAAAACTTATTAAAAATATTAAAATGTATTGAAAATTATATTTCATGTTTCAATGTATTTGACTGTAAAGTGCTCATTGTATGTAGATACGTGTGTGTATGTATATACATGTGTGTGTATATATATTTATATATATATACAGTATATACATATATATATTTACATATACATATAAACACACAAATACACATGTATTTACACACATACCCATATATTATATATATGTATATGTGTATTTATTTGTGTGTATGCATGTGCATATGTGTGTATGTGTATTTGTCTATGTATGTGTTTGTGTCTGTAATGTGTGTGTGTTTGTTTTTCATCTGTTTTTATTTTTAACTAATAAAAGTACCTTTGTAGCCATCTTTAGACTGATCCTCTTTTTACTAAATGTGGTTTAACCGAAAATGACTAAAAATTCTGGCACCTAAAAAATGGTCCCCCAGCAAATGCACTGGCTTGGGGAAAGAAGTAAAATCCGTCAAGAACCTGAATTCCAAAGCCTTAGCCATCCTCTATGTAAAGTTTACACACAGAAGCCAGGTCCAACACACACTAACTCATTCCTGTCAATTCCTTTAGTTCACTCTCCTCAGGCCTCTCTAACAGGCCACATTTTAAGGATATCTGAACTAGAGCACAGGTGAAATAATCAGCTAATTAGTAAACATGGTTATTTTACCTGATCACACCAAAGGTAATTCTGAAAATCTGGCCTTTTAGGGAGGCCTGGTGACAGGTTTGAAAACCAGTGCTTTAGTCCTAGCTCACAGTGCTGTCTAAGGGAGTATGCATATAGCAGTCAAAGGTTAAATCACTCCATCAAATATGTAATGCAGCAGTTAAACATTTGATTGAACATCAATGTTTCTAGGGGTTTCATTCACTGCTACTAATGTATATGTGTTACTGATAATCATGTAAAATGATGTATCAACCAAGTTTTTATTTATTAAATGACAATAAACATATATCAATGCCTGAGTTTATGTTCTCAATAAAACATTAAAATACAAAGAAATTCTGAAATTAATCTCCTCCATTAAAGGATAAATTATACAATGTTGCAATCTATTATTAAACTAGGTGGGATGAGGGAGATCATTTCAGAGTTCCCATGCTTATTTATTCAAACTCAGATATTAATTACATTTTTTGGGCCATTTAATTTTCTAGTTTTTTTTTTTTTACTGTAAAAAAGATTTAAACGCTTGTTTGCCTGATGCGCATAGTGTAGTGTTTTTGTGTGTAGTGTAGCATTTATGTAAAGTTTCTGTAGCATGGGTGTGAGTAGTGTGTATATAGTTTGTGTTGTGTGTGCTGATTTCCACTTATACATATACAGCACACGTAACATGAAAATTGCTTACTGCCCTTCAAGCTACAGATCCATACAGACCAATATCTGGGACAGCCGATCAGATAAACCTCGGCTACTAAATTTCTATCATCTCTTTTGCATCTTTTGATCTTGCTCCAAATATATAAAATAAGTATATCAGTTCATTATACTTGTCGTATTTGGTGTATGGCCACTTTATGCATTTTGAAGGGGGGTGGGCTGCTCTGAATTAAAAAGGCCGGACCCAAATGCTAAGCGTTGCCCTGGTTAATACCCAGCAAAATAAAAAAGCAGATTTTTTTCATGTCCCTGCTGCCTTAGATTGAAACTGCCTGGTTTACACAACTTTGCATCATGTGAAAAAGAGATAAATGCTGTTTATGCACTGCAAAATGAACAGCTTATATTTTTAATAATTGTTACAAAAAGACTTATGGCTAGATTACGAGTTTTGCGGTAAGAGCGGCTCGGTACTAACTTGCAAGTTATTGCCACTGCTCACCTCCCTATAGCGTTGCTATTACAGGTTTTCATAAACCCGGCGTTAGCAGGCAATAAGTGAGCTTTGAGCAAAATTGAGCTCCATACCGCACTCCAATACCAGCGCTGCTTTGAGCTGGTTTTACGTACTCGTGCACGATTTCCCCATAGACATCAATGGGGAGAGCGGCTGAAAAAAAGCCTAACACCTGCAATAAAGAAGCGTATAGCTCTGTAACGCTGCCACATTGATTCATATGGGGAAAGAAAATTTATGTTTACACCTAACACCCTAACATAAACCCATAGTCTAAACACCCCTAATCTGCTGCCCCGACATTGCAGAATAAACATATTAACCCCTTAACCGCCACACTCCCGCCTCACAAACACTAGTTAAATATATTATTATTAGCCCCTAACATCGCCGACCCCTACATTATACTTATTAACCCATAATCTGCCGTAGTCAACATCGCTGCCACCTACATTATATTTATTAACCCCTAATCTGTCGCACCCAATGTCGCCGCCACCTACCTACACTTATTAACCCCTAATCTACCGCCCCCGACATCAACGCCACCTACATTACACTTATTAACCCCTAATCTTCGGCTCCAACATTGCCGCCACTATACTAAAGTTATTAACCCTAACCTAAGTCTAACCCTAACCCTAACGTAACCCTAACCCTAACACCCTAACTTTAACCCTTAAGGACCACAGCACTTTTCCTTTTTCTGTCCGTTTGGGACCAAGGCTATTTTTACATTTCTGCGGTGTTTGTGTTTAGCTGTAATTTTCCTCCTACTCATTTACTGTACCCACACATATTATGTACCATTTTTCTCGCCATTAAATATAATTTCTAAAGATACCATTATTTTCATCATTTCTTATAATTTACTATAACAATTTTTTAAAATATGATGAAAAAATGGAAAAAAAAACACACTTTTCTAACTTTGACACCCAAAATCTGTTACACATCTACAACCAACAAAAAACACTCATGCTAAATAGTTTCTAAATTTTGTCCTGAGTTTAGAAATACCCAATGTCAACATGTTCTTTGCTTTTTTTGCAACTTATAGGGCATAAATACAAGTAGCACTTTGCTATTTCCAAACCACTTTTTTTCAAAATTAGCGATAGTTACATTGGGACATGATATCTGTAAGGAATCCCTGAATATCCCTTGACATGTACATATTTTAAAAATTTAAAAAAAATAAGTTACATTTTTCACAAATTGTAGGTTTCTCACTGATATTATTTACAAACAACTTGTGCAATTGTGGCAAAAATGGTTGTAAATGCTTCTCTTGGATCCCTTTGTTCAGACTTATTTCCCCTCTACCTTATTGTGCGCCATCTTGGGTACTGGCAGCTGTCTGCCAGTACCCAGTTTGAGATAAAATAAGTTGTTTTTTTTAGGATCTAATGAAATATTTTCTGTAGTGTAGCTGCCCCCTTTCAATATCCAACCCCCCACCCCCTCCCAGATCTAATAATTCCCACCCTCCCAGTCCTTTCTCCCACCGTATGCAGTAACTGAATGTGCCATAGTGTAGTGTTCCCACCCGCCGTGCACATGCCAGCCCGCCAGCCCTGTGCACACGCCCGCCCCTCTGACTCCTCCCATCGATGGCTGACCCACCCGCCTCCTGTATCGGCTCCCACCACCAATGATCACGGCCATCGATGGCCGATGCAGAGAGGGCCACAGAGGGGCTCTCTCTGCATCGGCCATCGATGGCCGTGATCATTGGTGGGTGGGAGCCGATACAGGGAGGCGGGTGGGTCAGCCATCGATGGGAGGAGTCAGAGGGGGCGGGCGTGTGCACAGGGCTGGCGGGCTGGCATGTGCACGGGGGCGGGTGGGAACACTACACTATGGCACATTTCAGTTACTGCATACGGTGGGAGAAAGGACTGGGGAGGGTGGGAATTATTAGATCTGGGAGGGGGGGGGGGTTGGATATTGAAAGGGGGCAGCTACACTACAGAAAATATTTCATTAGATCCTAAAAAAAACAACTTATTTTATCTCAAACTGGGTACTGGCAGACAGCTGCCAGTACCCAAGATGGCGCACAATAAGGTAGAGGGGGAAATAAGTCTGAACAAAGGGTATCCAAGAGAAGCATTTACAACCATTTTTGCCACAATTGCACAAGTTGTTTGTAAATAATATCAGTGAGAAACCTACAATTTGTGAAAAATGTAACTTATTTTTTTTAAATTTTTAAAATATGTACATGTCAAGGGATATTCAGGGATTCCTTACAGATATCAGTGTCCCAATGTAACTATCGCTAATTTTGAAAAAAAGTGGTTTGGAAATAGCAAAGTGCTACTTGTATTTATTGCCCTATAAGTTGCAAAAAAAGCAAAGAACATGTTGACATTGGGTATTTCTAAACTCAGGACAAAATTTAGAAACTATTTAGCATGAGTGTTTTTTGTTGGTTGTAGATGTGTAACAGATTTTGGGTGTCAAAGTTAGAAAAAGTGTGTTTTTTTTCCATTTTTTCATCATATTTTATAAAAATTGTTATAGTAAATTATAAGAAATGATGAAAATAATGGTATCTTTAGAAATTATATTTAATGGCGAGAAAAATGGTACATAATATGTGTGGGTACAGTAAATGAGTAGGAGGAAAATTACATAAACACAAACACCGCAGAAATGTAAAAATAGCCTTGGTCCCAAACGGACAGAAAAAGGAAAAGTGCTGTGGTCCTTAAGGGGTTAAAGTTAGGGGTGTTAGGGTTAGGGTTACGTTAGGGTTAGGGTTAGACTTAGGGTTAGGGGTTAATAACTTTAGTATAGTGGCGGCAATGTTGGAGCCGGAAGATTAGGGGTTAATAAGTGTAATGTAGGTGGCGTTGATGTCGGGGGCGGTAGATTAGGGGTTAATAAGTGTAGGTAGGTGGCGGCGACATTGGGTGCGACAGATTAGGGGTTAATAAATATAATGTAGGTGGCAGCGATGTTGACTACGGCAGATTATGGGTTAATAAGTATAATGTAGGGGTCGGCGATGTTAGGGGCTAATAATAATATATTTAACTAGTGTTTGTGAGGCGGGAGTGTGGCGGTTAAGGGGTTGATATGTTTATTCTGCAATGTCGGGGGCAGCAGATTAGGGGTGTTTAGACTATGGGTTTATGTTAGGGTGTTAGGTGTAAACATAAATTTTCTTTCCCCATATGAATCAATGTGGCAGCGTTACAGAGCTATACGCTTCTTTATTGCAGGTGTTAGGCTTTTTTTCAGCCGGCTCTCCCATTGATGTCTATGGGGAAATCGTGCACGAGTACGTAAAACCAGCTCAAAGCAGCGCTGGTATTGGAGTGCGGTATGGAGCTCAATTTTGCTCAAAGCTCACTTATTGCCTGCTAACGCCGGGTTTATGAAAACCTGTAATAGCAACGCTATAGGGAGGTGAGCAGTGGCAATAACTTGCAAGTTAGTACCGAGCCGCTCTTACCGCAAAACTCGTAATCTAGCCATAAGTCTTTTTGTAACAATTATTAAAAATATAAGCTGTTCATTTTGCAGTGCATAAACAGCATTTATCTCTTTTTCACATGATGCAAAGTTGTGTAAACCAGGGCAGTTTCAATCTAAGGCAGCAGGGACATGAAAAAAATCTGCTTTTTTATTTTGCTGGGTATTAACCAGGGCAACGCTTAGCATTTGGGTCCGGCCTTTTTAATTCAGAGCAGCCCACCCCCCTTCAAAATGCATAAAGTGGCCATACACCAAATACGACAAGTATAATGAACTGATATACTTATTTTATATATTTGGAGCAAGATCAAAAGATGCAAAAGAGATGATAGAAATTTAGTAGCCGAGGTTTATCTGATCGGCTGTCCCAGATATTGGTCTGTATGGATCTGTAGCTTGAAGGGCAGTAAGCAATTTTCATGTTACGTGTGCTGTATATGTATAAGTGGAAATCAGCACACACAACACAAACTATATACACACTACTCACACCCATGCTACAGAAACTTTACATAAATGCTACACTACACACAAAAACACTACACTATGCGCATCAGGCAAACAAGCGTTTAAATTTTTTTTACAGTAAAAAAAAAAAAACTAGAAAATTAAATGGCCCAAAAAATGTAATTAATATCTGAGTTTGAATAAATAAGCATGGGAACTCTGAAATGATCTCCCTCATCCCACCTAGTTTAATAATAGATTGCAACATTGTATAATTTATCCTTTAATGGAGGAGATTAATTTCAGAATTTCTTTGTATTTTAATGTTTTATTGAGAACATAAACTCAGGCATTGATATATGTTTATTGTCATTTAATAAATAAAAACTTGGTTGATACATCATTTTACATGATTATCAGTAACACATATACATTAGTAGCAGTGAATGAAACCCTAGAAACATTGATGTTCAATCAAATGTTTAACTGCTGCATTACATATTTGATGGAGTGATTTAACCTTTGACTGCTATATGCATACTCCCTTAGACAGCACTGTGAGCTAGGACTAAAGCACTGGTTTTCAAACCTGTCACCAGGCCTCCCTAAAAGGCCAGATTTTCAGAATTACCTTTGGTGTGATCAGGTAAAATAACCATGTTTACTAATTAGCTGATTATTTCACCTGTGCTCTAGTTCAGATATCCTTAAAATGTGGCCTGTTAGAGAGGCCTGAGGAGAGTGAACTAAAGGAATTGACAGGAATGAGTTAGTGTGTGTTGGACCTGGCTTCTGTGTGTAAACTTTACATAGAGGATGGCTAAGGCTTTGGAATTCAGGTTCTTGACGGATTTTACTTCTTTCCCCAAGCCAGTGCATTTGCTGGGGGACCATTTTTTAGGTGCCAGAATTTTTAGTCATTTTCGGTTTAAACCACATTTAGTAAAAAGAGGATCAGTCTAAAGATGGCTACAAAGGTACTTTTATTAGTTAAAAATAAAAACAGATGAAAAACAAACACACACACATTACAGACACAAACACATACATAGACAAATACACATACACACATATGCACATGCATACACACAAATAAATACACATATACATATATATATATATATGGGTATGTGTGTAAATACATGTGTATTTGTGTGTTTATATGTATATGTAAATATATATGTATATACTGTATATATATATATATATATATACACACACATGTATATACATACACACACGTATCTACATACAATGAGCACTTTACAGTATACATTGAAACATGAAATATAATTTTCAATACATTTTAATATTTTTAATAAGTTTTACTATGTGTTTAATGTAAATATTTTACATTTCAATGTAATTTGTTTAGTAGAAAATGTTCTTAATGTTTTTAAATATATATCTAAACCTTAATATATTTATATATGATGTGGAATGATGCCACTGAAGACTGGATCAATAAACTGAGCACAGAAGGTTGAGAAATACAAGAAAGATCTTATTAATTTCAAAAATAAAAAGTTAAATTCTGTGGAAATTGATTATCGCGAACGGAATGTTTATCAGTGGTTATCTGGGAAGAGTAATTCTTTCCGGCGCAGGGGGGATGAACGGAGGTGTACTATTCTCACTAATACCATTGATTCCAGTGGTGGTGATTCCAGTGGCTCTGAACTAATCCAAGGTGGGAGTAACAGACCGCAACAACAGGACAAAATCCTTACAAGATCGCAAAGGAAGCCTCCAGCGATACCAAAAAACATCAACGGGTCAAACAAAGACACGGCCAGCCAACCGAAGAGGTGGCATGTGGAAGAAAACCTCCAAAATACTAAACACGGATGCCAACGTGGTGATCAACCTTAGTAGAGCGCTGGATAAAGAAGAAATCAACGTATTAGGTAAGGGACTCAATTTCGTCCCCACCCCTAAAGTAGACTCTCTTGACTATTTGGTTGACCTACACAGGTTACAAAGGACTTTGAAATTAAAGGATTTCTTCAAGAATTCCAGTCAAGTCAATCCAAAGCCTATTCTATCTAAGAAATCCACTTTGAACCTAAACTTACACACCCAAATATAAAGACCTTCATAAGGACCTGTTCTAGAGAAATTGAAGTAGTAGTGATGTTGCGAACCGAAAAATTTAGGTTCGCGAACGGCGGACTCGAACTTCCGCAAATGTTCGAACGGAACCGCGAACCGCCATTGACTTCAATAGGCAGGCGAACTTTAAACCCACAAGGACTCTTTCTGGCCATAATAGTGATGGAAAAGTTGTTTCAAGGGGACTAACACCTGGACTGTGGCATGCCGGAGGGGGATCCATGGCAAAACTCCCACAGAAAATTACATAGTTGATGCAGAGTCTGGTTTTAACCCATAAAGGGCCTAAATCACCTAACATTCCTAAATTGTTTGGAATAACGTGCTTTAAAACATCAGGTATGATGTTGTATCGATCAGGTAGTGTAAGGGTTATGCCCGCTTCACAGTGACAGACCAAACTCCCTGTGTAACGCACCGCAAACAACCGCAAACAGTCCATTTGCACAACCACGAGATAGATGGATTTGATAGATAGATACATTGAAGGCAACTTCAATAAGATTACACTAGCAGACTGATGTTTCACAGTCAAAAAATATTTTTTTAAAATATTTACACTACTGTTATAACAAATTTGATTGGTGGCACTAGTTGGCAAGTGGGCCTGGCACACACGCTGGGAGGAAGGCAACTGCAATTAGATTACACTAGATGACTGATGTTTCTCAGTCAAAAAAGTTTTTATTTTAAATATTTACAATACTGTTATAACAAATATGATTGGTGGCACTAGTTGGCAAGTGGGCCTGGCACACACGCTGGCAGGCAGGCAACTGCAATTCAATTGCACTAGCAGACTAATGATTCACAGTCAAAAAAGTTTTTATTTAAAATATTTACACTACTGTTATAACAAATATGATTCGTGGCACTAGTTGGAAAGTGGGCCTGGCACACACGCTGGCAGACAGACAACTGCAATTAAATAACAATAGCAGACTGATGTAAAAGTTTTTTTTTAAAGTTACACTAATGTTACAACAGATAGGAGTGATGGCACTCAGGATAGAAGTAGACACTGTATGTGCTGGCAGCCTGACACACAGGCTGGCACTAGTGGCAGGCTGGCCTGGCAACTAAATTAAATAACACTAGAAGACTGATGTAAAAGTTTTTTTTTACAAAATTTAAACTAATGTTACACCAGATAGGAGTGGTGGACTGGCACTGAGGATGGAAGTAGGCACAGTATATGCTGGCAGCCTGACACACAGGCTGGCACCTAAAATTAAATAACACTAGAAGAGGACTGATGTAAAAAAAAAAAATTAAAAAAATTTACACTAATGTTACACCAGATATAAGTGGTGGAAAAAAGAGCTATTAATCACACTATATGATGTGGGCCTGACACACAGGCCTGATGGAAAATGAAATTAGATTACACTAGCAAAATGATTTAAAAGTTTTTTTTTTAAAATTTACAATAATGTTAAGCAGATATGAGTGGTGGCTGGCACAGGAATTAACCACAGTATATGCTGTGTAAGCCTGACGCACAGGCCTGATAGAAAATTAAATTAGATTACACTTGCAAAATGATTTAAAAGTTTTGTTGTTTAAATTTACACTAATGTTAAGCAGATATGAGTGGTGGCTGGCACAGAGCAATTAACCACAGTATATACTGTGTGAGCCTGAGACACAGGCCTGATAGAAAATGAAATTAGATTACACTAGCAAAATGATTTAAAAGTTTTGTTGTTTAAATTTACATTAATGTTAAGCAGATATCAGTGGTGGCACTAATCACAGTATATGCTGTGAGCCTCACACACAGGCTGAAAGCCAGGCAAATGCAAATAAAATTACAAATTAAAAAAAAAAAAAACACTGAAGTTCTAGCCCTAAAAAGGGCTTTTTGGGGTGCTGTCCTTACAGCAGAGATTAGATGAGTCCTTCAGGACTGTAGTGGACACTATATACACTAGCCTAGCTATTTATTTCCCTATAATGTCAGCAGCAGCAACACTAAACCTCCTCTCACTAAGAAAGCAGGATTGTAATGAATCTAAAATGGCTGCTGCCAGGAGCTGGGAGGGTCTGTAAGGGAGTGTCTGCTGCTGATTGGCTCAAATGTGTCTTAAGGCTGTGAGATACAGGGTCAAAGTTTCCTCAATGATGATGAATAGGGGGCGGATCGAACATCGCATATATTCGCCCGCAGCGGCGAACGCGAACAAGCTATGTTCGCCGGGAGCTGTTTGCGACATCAATACCTGTAAGTCCTTTAAAAGAGCTTGGACCAACCTGAATAAGGAGCAGTGGCAAGCATTACGCAGACTTCAGACTGATGACACGATTGTCATTCGACCCGCTGACAAAGGCGGAGCAATCATTGGCTTAGATTATGCCTACCATCATGAAGAGTTGCTTAAACAACTTGAAGATGCTGCCACGTACAAGACACTAACACATAATCCCACATCAATATTCAAGAAGAAATGACGATAGCCTGTCCTTTGCATTGAACAGTGGACACATCGACCAGAACACATATGATTTTTTGATCAATGAACATCCTGTATACCCAATTGTATATACTATCCCCAAAATACATAAAGATTAGGTTAGACCACCTGGGCGACCCATAGTGTCTGCCGATGGGTCACTGTTCCAAAACCTATCCAGGTACATTGACTTTTTCTTGCAAGACCTAGTGAAAGCTACCGAGGCATTTCTCCTGGACTCAATAGAACTAATGCAATTATTACAAGATCTGATTTTTCCATCTGAGTGTTTACTAGTGACTTTAGATGTCAATAGCCTTTACACCATGATTCCTCATCAGTTAGGTATTGAGGCAACCAGACAAGCTCTAATTTCTAGCAGTTGTTATGACGGTCCCCCTATTGAGGTCCTTCTGGATTGGCTTTTGTTATGTCTACGGCACAACTACTTTAGGTTTGAGGACACCTATTATCTCCAACTGGTGGGTACCACCATGGGATCCAGTTTGGCCCCTTCGTATGCCAACCTATTTATGGCATGGTTTGAGAGCCTATACATCTTCAAGGAGAGGGATCCGAATGTACTCTTGTATCGCAGATACATAGATCATCTGTTGGTGATATGGGGAGGCACACAATCTGAATTGACAGCATGGATCCAAAAACTGAACCAAGCCGAAGAATCCATAGTCCACAAGAGTGAGAGTGATCCCCACAAGATCCATTTTTTAGTTCTGTGTATTAATAAAATCGAAGTGGACAATGGGTGCCTTTTAAGAACCACATTTTACTCAAAACCCACTGATCGCAACACACTACTATTAAGCAGCTACCATCCTATGCAACTTAAGAGGGGTATCATCAAATCACAATTCATGAGAGTCATCCGTAATAACTCTGAACAAACACAGAGAGACACTCAATTGGACACCATGAGGACTAAGTTTTTGGAATGTGGATACAGCTCAAAGATGATAACTTAAATTTTGAATGAGGTCGGTAGTCTCAATCAATCCATACTTCTGAACAGAACCCTAAGACTACTAATGTGGAAGCAGAAGCTACTATCAATTTCATTACCAGCTATACACCTATTACAAGACAGGTGGTGAATATTCTCAGAATCAATTGGCATCTCATAAAGGATGATCAGACACTTCCTTTTGGCAAGTGTGCTCCACCTAGAGTTGTCCACAGGAGTGGTTCAAGCTTGAAGACACTGTTAATGAAAACTGACCCATGGCATAGCAATAAAACCTGGTTAGCTAAATCTAAACCTGGTTGCTATAAGTGTGAAAGCTGCGTCACTTGCAGCTCATTGATAACCGGCCAAAAATTCCATCATCCTGGTTCCACGAAAATGTACACGATCAGGCACAGGCTTACCTGCACATCACAATATGTTGTCTATTTTTTGTCCTGCCCGTGTGGCCGGTACTATGTTGGGAAGACCAGCACCACTTTCAGGGAAAGACTTGCAAACCATAAAAGTGCCATACGGGCTGCCTATAAAGATGGACATGCTGATCAACCAGTGGCCAGACACTTTTTGGATTTTAACCATCCTATCGCCACATTGAGGACGATGCTTATTGACACAGTCATGCCTTTGCGGCGTGGTGGTGACAGAAACAATGAACTGTTGCAGTGTGAATCGAAATGGATTTACAGATTGGGCACCCTTAGTCCCAACGGATTTAATGCCGATTTGGATTACTCCTTGTTCTTTGACTTTGTTCCATTTCTTTATTTTTGTTTAATTATTGTTTTCATTTTTATTTTTCATATTTCTATTTTTATTTTCATATTTAGATTTATTTTTTTTTATTTGTATTTTTATTTTTATCTTTATATTTAGTAATTGCAGTTGTATTTGCTTTTTTATTTATACTTATTGATTTTTATGTCTTTTTCTATGTTTATTTTTTTCCATTTTCCATTTTGTTTATTTATTTATTTTTATTTTATTGCATTTTTTATTCATTTCCATGATTATTTTCTTATTTTGTTCATTTACATTTATAATTCATCTCTATTTGCATTTATTCGTATTTCAGTCTATCATACATTAAATATATGAGCTAAATCATGCAATTTTCCATTATTTTGGCTCTGCGATTGACACATCACCCATACTAACCTATCCATGTACAATTGTTTTTTTTTTCATCAGTAGTGTCTGTGCTGGTCATGTACTACTTTGCGTTTAATTGGTGGCTTACTGCAGCCCATACACGCATACACGGTCTGGTTAGGTCTCCCTGTTTACTCTGTTATTGTTGAGCCAGGCAGTTCCCCATAGTGGGAGCTTGTATCTTTCCAATGACTTCTTATAGTGTTTAATTAAGCCCTCCGGAGTCATACTATGCGTAGTCTACGTTGAAGTTGCTACAGTTGGCATACATTGTGTTTCGTTGTCATTTCTTTTGTATTATTTCAATTTATAACAGGTACAAGTGGCATGTTCAGAAATTTAGTTTTTATTTAGTTACTTTGGTTTATTTTTCTTTGGTTCAGCAAAAGTTTGTTTTCCCTTTTTCTTTTTGCCATGTATTTGTATGGCTTTAGGGTTTGCTTTTTTTTGTTATACATTTATGGTTGCTCTATAGGCTGTGTGACAAATACATTGTCTTTTTATATCTGTAGATCTAGGCTTTTGCTTTGCATACTTCCATGCTACCCCGCACTAGGGTTACATTTATTCATTGGCATTTTCAATTGGGGATTTTCCATCTTTTTGTGCCCGGTTCATGTGTTTACAACAGACACATATCATGTCTGATGGCACATACGGTTAGCTCTGGTATTTTAGTATAGCATGATCTGCTGATTTAATACTATATGCAACAGGTGCGTGCTTTGCGGGCTCAACCTATCACAGCTCAGGGGTGAACCTTGTTCCGGCATTTAAACAGGCATATGACTTTGTAAGCATACATGCCTTTTTTGCTGACTGGGAGCTCCGCTGCACAGCTGATTCAAGGTACGCCGCACTATCTGTCTTTTGGTGTAATATTTATGTACTTAGCATTTTCCCTGTTGTTCCGGTTAAGTGCCTGAACATAGTTTTGCATTATTTGTATGTGTGCACAGCCTCTTCAGTTGGTTACTAGTTTCCCAATGTGTCCGCTTAGTGGGAATCATTATCCTGCAGTCGATATGTGTTTTCTACAGCGGTGAGCGCTGAGCTATGTATATTACCGGTGGGTTGATTTTTGGCGCATATTATGCGGCCTTGATTCTCGAGTGGTAGTTAGGTGACATAGTGCTGTTTGACGATATTTTACCCAGTGTTTTGTGATTACATATTTATACACAAATGACCACGCTAGATGTATGATGACTTTCTATTATGTCTTATGGCGCTTTCTGGCTCGACATTTTAATATGCCACTTTTTCTTCCGCTATTGCTATAGTATTACCACTGTTTTAAGTTTGTTCCTAATGGTTGCTGATAGCTCTAAGTACAGACAGAGATTAGTATGTCACGATTTGGTGCTTAGTTGATTTATTGCTATGGTTTTTAATCTGATGTGGTAAGACATATTGAGCTCGCTGGGCACAAAGCTTGTGTACTTCTTACTTTTATACTCATCTGATGCGTCCCCTGTGGTTTTTCTTGTAGACAGCATAGATGTGTAAGTCTGTGCATGCAGACAACATATATATATTATTTGCTTTGAGGTTTGTACATGCTGATTGTATTTTTGGATGGGTAGATCTCCCTGAATTTGGTTTTTGTTTAATTTTCTAATAAATTTTTTCCTTTCTTATGAGGTATAACCTGAGTTGTTTTTGTTTTTACATATCATTTATTATCTCCCTCTGGGTTGTTCCTGGTGGACATCACAAAGTTTGTTTACACATAGACTTACTCTTGTGTTGTTATTTATACCTGATTTGCATACCTCTAATAATGAGTTTTCACTCACGCTAACTATGTCTTTTCAGGCAACATGGTACTTTGTGTATTTCTTGAAAGTTGCTTTATTACACAGCGTGGATGGTTACATAACCTGCTTTGTATCGGTTTGTCTTGTTATGTACAAGCTTGAGAGTTTGTCTGGTTTTATATAATTGAATAGTGGTACTGGTTATTGTTGTCTGTCCCTTTTGGTAAATTGCAGAATTCTTCTAATATTGTTTTTAACCATTTATGTATAGGTTGGTGATGGGTGGTTTTGTTGTTTGTTCACTTTTAGGTATTCGTTATATTAGTTTTTTCTTTTATGTTTATTTTCAGATTATTATGTCCTGACGAAGGCCTGAATGAGGGCCGAAACGTCGAAATTGTTCTGTTGATATTTTCAATAAAGGATTAATTGGGGTTATGCGCAAATCCTGAGAGTGCCCTTTTCTGCCTGGATTCATATATATATATATATATATATATATATATGTGTGTGTGTATTTATATATATATATATATATAATATATATATATATATTATAGTGTATATACTGTATATATATATATATATATTTAAAATAAAAAGAAAATTTTCTCTATGTGAAGAACATTGGAATATAAAATATTCATAACTACCTTCGAGTTTAGCATGTAGGTCTTACGTGGTATATAAGGAGATTAACACGGTCGCTAAATCCAAATTTTTACTTTCAACTTGTAGCAAATTAAAAAATCAGATTGCGCACCAATTGTAATCAGTCCCAAAGCCGGTGGGATTGTCTTTGTAATAAAACAAGTTGCTATGAATAACCCTTCCCACAAAAAGTCAGGCAGAAAATATACGGTGAACTAAAGATCTATAAATAGGGTTTGTGTATGAAATTGTTTATTAATGTTTTATTCCTCAGTGTCAAAATGTAAATCACCTTCAATATTGCATTTCTGTTTTTCTTTTTTAAATAGACCCTTCTTTGACACATTTAATGACTTTTAATAATGTCAGAGCTACTAGAGAATTTCTGATATTTTCCATCTGTTCTTGATGTGTTTGATCCTATTAAACCCAGTAAGCTATAAACATTGCCAAAATGCTTGTTTTATCTCTACTGCTAAATGCCAAACCAATATAAGAATGATTATGGGTGTCAATCATTGTTGCAGCATAGATATCTTGTCAGGTTTTCTTCTCAAACATAAACAGTATAAAACAAATGTTAGTATAGCCATTAAACTGATTTGAGTGTATAACCATATGGATGTATCCCAAGTGGGCAGTGTTTGTAGTTATCATTTTTATTTATTTTTTTGCATTAAGAACCAAATTTTAACAGCTAGAAATGTAAGAAGAATTTGTAACCAGTGAGGAGCAGCATATAACCTGAGGATGCATTAAACCAATAATGCAATAACCCAAATTCAAATTGTAACCATAATAACTGATAGCAACAACAAAATCCATTAAAATCTATAGATGTATGTTTATGTTAAAGGGACAGTCTAGGCCAAAATAAACTTTCAGGATTCAGATAGAGCATGTAATTTTAAACAATTTTCCAATTTACTTTTATCACCAATTTTGCTTTATCTCTTGGTATTCTTAGTTGTAAGCTTAACCTAGGAGGTTAATGCTAATAACAGTTTTTCACCACTAGAGGGTGTTAGTTCACGTATTTCATATAGATAACACTGTGCTTGTGCACGAGAAGTTATCTGGGAGCAGGCACTGATTGGCTAGACTGCAAGTCTGTCAAAAGAACTGAAAAAAGGGACAGTTTGCAGAGGCTTAGATACAAGATAATCACAGAGGTTAAAAGTATATTATAATAACTGTGTTGGTTATGCAAAACTGGGAAATGGGTAGTAAAGGGATTATCTATCTTTTAAAGCAATAAATATTCTGGTGTAGACTGTCCCTTTAAATAAAAAGTTTTCAAACTGTAATGTGATTGAACTGCCTGGAATTGGGAAACAGTCCAGTACATAAAAAGCTTCTTTTGTAATCTAAGCCAAGGGGAGACACAATCCTATTTGAGAAAAGCGCTCCTAGCTAGCTATGTTTAGCCTGGCATTCTTCAGTGCTGGCACTAGGCAAAGCTTTTGTGCCATTTATGAAGCTGCAGGTAGTAATTCCTCTGTTTTGTGCACCAGTCACAGTATTGTAATTGCAGGCACCCCAGCATTCCATTGATTAAATAAAAAAAACAGCAACTGACAACGACGAGTATGAAAGGCCGTAAACTGTTCTAATGTTTGACTGTTATTTCTCAAATAAAACATCTCCAGACTGTCTATTCTTAGATAATAATGGTTGTTTTCTTCTTAATTCATTGGATGGAGTGCTTTCCCTTACAAAGCTAATCCAGTTCCTTACTGCACATATGTCCTCTGTTTATTTTTAACAAAACACAAAACGCATGCCACAAGTAGCTCTCAGTCATGTGTCATGCAGGTACAGTATCTTTCCAGTATGTATGGTTACCTGAAAGCTGCTGGCTTAAGCAATTTAATTTAAAGGAACATGAACCCCCCCAAAAAAAATTTATTGAGATAGAGCATACAATTACAAACAACTTTCCAATTTACTTCTATTATATCATTTCCTTAATTCTCTTGGTATTTTGTTGAAAAGCATACCTGGATAGGCTCAGAGGCTTGGAGCTAGCTGCAAATTGGTGGCTGAATTTGCTTGCCCATTTTAATTAGCTTATGTGTTCAACTAGCTCCCATGAATGCATTGCTGCTTCTTCAATATAAGATACTAAGCGAATGAAGCAAAATTGATTACAGAAGTAAACTGCAAAGTTGTTTAAAAATGTATAATCTATCTGAATCATGAAATAAACATAGGGTTTCATTTCCCTTTATCATCAGATGCATATCCCTTTAGGACTGCAATGTCTGCAGTGCTTATAAACTCTTCCTGCATCTAACCTATAAAAAAGAATATTTTAGACAAAATGGTTTGTACACTTCATTACATACCTCATCCTCAGAGAGTAGCCATAGGCACACTGAATGTAGGACATTATTTGTGCCTCCCAATACAGGATGTCTGCATTTACAAACATATTTCCAGAATGATAAATTACCTTGAATATGAAGGGTTGAAATGTAAGATACCTTAAACCAGGGCTCGACAAACCCAGGAGCCTGGGAGCCACTGGCTCCTAGAATTTTACCCTGGCTCTTAAGTTTTTGGGTTATTCTCCGTATATCTATATACAAATCCAACTGTCTGGATCCTAAAATATGCTGGCTCCTAAAAATATTAAACAGATTTGTCAAGCACTGCCTTAAATAATCTACAGATTGGTATCTTTCATGGCATGGAGATACTTAAGTTGATTATCTGACCCGGTACTTGCTTCTTCAATATTTCTTTCAACAAATTAAGAATATCTCTGGATTGTCTCCCATAAAATAATTTAGAAGGAAAAATCTTTAGCTGCAAACAGTAGTGGTGGGAAAGCTTCTCTGCCAATAATGTGCTTCAGTGAACACAAACTTTTTTGACATTTATTTCAATATTTGATTAAACCGTTCCCCAGGCCTTCAGTTTGAGAGTGTGAGACTGGTGTCTTAATGGTTTTATTTCTTAGTAGTTCATAAACTTATTTCCTTACACATGACAGAAAGTTGGTGCCTGATCCTACCCAAAAGAACAACTTTACTAACTCTGAGGCTATCACCTTAGATAAGGTGGACATAAGAGGAATAGCCACAAGGTATCTGGTAGCACAATCAACATTAACAAATAGATATTGTTACCCAGAGGCACTTTTTCCCAGAGGACCAACCAAATCAACTCCTATGCTTTCAAATGCTATCAAAACTATAGAGAAAGGAACTAATTGAGCTTTCTGTGTACTCCTTGGTGTGACTAACTGGCAATTAGAGCGAAGCTCCCGACTAAAAGAAGGTAACCAGCAACAAAGACAAGGTTGTTTCCTGTTTTGATGAGCTGATAGATGAACAAATAAGCCAACATTTAGTAGTGAATTTCTCCTTTATCTTTTTATTTTGACCCTTATACATTAACTAAATCTGGAGCTCAAAATGGGGAAATATTATTTCTTGTTTTGGGTTGATTGTTGGCCATACTACCACATACAGACTGTTATAGGCTCTGCTAAGGGAACTATCCTCTCTTATAAAGTCTATAAATTAGAAAACCCTGTGAATAGTTCCTGGTTCATATCAGATAAATCACTTTTTTATGGCTCACTCTGTACCTCATTAACATTTTTGTCCCCAATTAACACAACCTGTTTTTCCATACAAATGTTACCTTCCTTCTTACAGTGCCTTTGTCATGTTCACTTTTTTAGGTCTAATATAAATTTTAAATATATGAGATTCCATAAAAGGAAAAATATATCCAATATTAACACACTGAGAAGACGACCCCTTAAGATACCCTTACTTTCTGAATCCAGTACTGTTGCAATGCATTCCCAGTCACAACCAAGTATGACAGGGTAGGAAAGTAAGGTGCCACCCCTACTAACATAGGCATATTATGTCCCTGAACACTAATAGTTGTTGTAACTACAGGGTAAGATCATGCATTCAATATACACCCTATCATTAGCATCAACAGCACGGATATCACTTGTGTGCTAACCCGATATATAGGTATAAACAGATATATATATATATATATAGAAACATCTATGTAAAAATACATAGAACATTTTCCCTAAATATGTGCATGTATGTATATATACAAATATTTAGGCATTTATATGTATGTATATATACACATTATAGCCCTTTCCATTAAAATACCTTGTCATATACCATATACCTTTTAGCCCTTATAGCTTTTTTTATGTATTTGAATCATTTTTAGTGCATATATGAGTTTAATACTTTATTTTAATGTATTTATGATGTGGTTGGTGGAACTTTTAATTTAGCCCTAATCCTTTATGCAAGGTCTTCAGCCTCTCTAAGCCCATGAGCACAAATTTGGTTTGCGCTTGTTTGGTCGCGTTTACTTTTAACTTGTCTAGCGCTTTTTCTTTACACACAGCCCTTTTACAGTACATGATTGTGCATACCCACCCTCCATAAATGAACAGTCATGCAGTAAATTTCCCAACTTTCCACAGGAAAATACTTATAGTCCCTTACAGTATTGCCCTTGTTTGCAGACTGTATAAATGATGATGTAACTATGGGGAAGGATCTAGGCTCATGTCCATTTTCAATCTTTCTAGGCTCTTTAGGGGACCCATCTCACTGTAACATGTGATTGGCAAAATAGCTCTGGTCAGCTGCTGCCCATTGTTGTTCAAGGGCTTTCCCTGAAGGCTGTAAATGAAGTTTGGACCAAATATTAGGCAATCCCTGCACTTAACATTTTTTTTTTTTTTTTAATTGTTAGAACAAGACTTTTTATATTTTTTCATTTGCTTTACAACCTCAGAGATAGTAAAAATGATGATGTTGAAAACTTGATGTGGACTCATTTCCCATTGTACCTTAAAGGGATATGTCTGCAACTCACAAACAATTATCTGGGTTTGCCTCCAAAATAAATCATGCCAAACCTGGACAACCCTGGGCAAGACCTTGGCAGAAATTTCTCTTGGCAAAGTCTTTGTCTATGGGTACTTTCAGTGATTCAATGCAGTCCTGTATGGCTGCATGCACTAAGTAGTAATTCACTGCATCTTCCTCCCCCAAAGCTCTATAAGCAACTTGGGCTTCTCCATTGAGCTGAAGTGCCAGTAATATTGCCCACAGCTCTTTGTGCCACTGCAAGAACTAATTTAATAATAATTATTAAAAATTTTCAACATTTTATATGTAATAATTCAATAACATGACTTAAGATAACTATGTTTTCATGTGTGCTCACCCGACACATTGTTTGACCTAAAGCTTGAAACACCAAGCACATTAATCATCTTTTACATTTCTAAGTTCTTAACATATAAAAACGTTTAATTTTAATTATTTCATATATATTTCTACATATGGTAACATATGGTAAAATCTTATGATAATGCTAATGCAAAAATTGTATCTATACCTATAGATTTATAGAATAGATATACAGGTATAATAACAATATATATATATATATATATATATATATATACCTATAGATTTATAGAATAGATATACAGGTATAATAACAATATATATATATATATATATATATATATATATATATAATATGTATTTACAATAAAAATAACATATTCCTGTATGTGAAGAACATTGGAGTGTTATTTTTTTTCTCCTACGTTCTCCATACACTGTAGGGTGAATGCATTAGCACGGTCACAATATCCTAAGTCCTGAAATTAGCGTGCATGGGTTTTCGCTCACACTAAAACTTTGGCGTTCAACTTTTAATACTCACGGTACCCAATGTGCAAAAAGATTACTTCTAGCAAAGTTTATGCTTGATATATATATATATATATATATATATATAAGTGTGTGTAAAGTACACAGCATATTAATTTGTTGTATATCTTTTTGATTGAGCAGCCAAATACACTTATGGCTTGACTAGGGTTGCCACAGCGGCCATCTTTTCCTGGGCACTTATAAGTTACACATGCTGCAGGGTAAGTAGGGTGGAACATGTTTGTGCCTCTGCACATGATATGAATAGTGCTGATGAACAGTAAAATGCATGTTCTTCCCTGCACACCATAAAGTATGTGTAACTCATAAGTGTCCAGAAAAACATGGCCAAGGTGGCAACTCTAGGCTTGACCCTTATGGATGGTTATTTTGGATATATATATACATACATACACACACACACATATATTTAGTACTGTATATCTATAACTGTCTGTCTAGTTGCTTGGCAGTTATGTGACTTTTCCTTAAATATCTTTATAAACTCTGTCACTGCTGCAAATCTAATTTATTTTGCACCTATCTTTTCTCAAAACATTTCTTCCTATGGATGACACCCCTATGTAGACGATACCCTACATCAGGCTTCTTTCTGCACTTTATATTAATAAACTATTACTAGTCAACCAGTTACAAACTACTTGCTGTTTCTCTGTACTGTATTTGAATCAATCATCTTACAAATATTCTACCTTTATACTGCACTCCTTCATAGATAAGTATCCCTTACAGATCATACATCTTCCACCTGTACTAATGTATATGTAATCACCATCATCCTGTGCCCACTCCATGATTGCATACCTCTCACATATTTTATCATTAATCAACAACAGTCTTAACTCACTGCAGCATATTCAGCCAAATAGTATGATTCATCAACTGAAAATCTCTGCATTTATGCAAATACATTTTCTGTCAAATCCTTCTCTCTTCTCCTTTTCTTCCAAGCAAGGCACATATAATATCACAGATGTCAGGATTTTCTTTACTACTTCCTGAAGATAATCCGAATCTTTTTCCCAATATGAATAGCAGAATTTTAAAAGCCTTGTCTATTGAACATGTTTTTATCTCACGTCCATGAACTCATCTTTAAGTCTTGATCATCCATTCAGTGCATCTTTATAAACTACAAACATGCTACAGTACATTAGCTTCCCAGCCATTCAGTAGCAGAACATAATTTATAACCAAGTCTTGACTAAAGAACAGTAAATGCGGTATTATATATATCACCTGCAGATCCTCTGCATTGAACACCTTTCTCAAACAGATTCAAGTTCTATCATTTCATCTCAAAAGCTGATTGAACGTAAAATTCCAAGTCAAATACTTGCAAGTTTTTGTGAATTGCTTTTGCATAAACTGTCATTTATATTTATAAAATATTAGGCAATACGTTAGCAGTTCCAGCCACTGAAATATTCCATCTGAGCTTTAGAACGAGGATAGAAAAAAAGAAGAAAAAACAAATTGGCAGCTTGGCAGAGTTCCTTTTTTGCTTTGTATAATTTACTGACTTCAGCTGGAATTTATGATGAATTGTAAAACGCTTCAATAAGAGGACAGGTTTTAGCTTAAATACCGTAATTGAAAACTATAATAAATTGAAGCACTGATCATATCCATTTTTACTAATGCTCTGCCATTCTTTAAGCAGATGAAATTATGTTGCCTTTATCAAGTGGCAGAAAGGTTTGCTTTAAAATATTTGTCCTAAACAGTGGAGACTCTGAGACCAACAGAGATAAGATGATGACATTTTTATTTTAAATGTTATTTTGGGATGCTTAATTCTTAAATCTGAAGACAAAACAAAGGTGATTTTTATCTTTTGCATTAAATGTCAAACAAAAAATGTTTATTTTATGACATTTCATGATGAATGTAATCTGATGTGGATTTTAAAAGTGAAATTGATTTGGCTGCTGCTTTTAAACATTAAATGGAAGAAGACTCAAGAAAAAAGCTTCATAATGAGAAGAAAACATTCTCCTTCACTAAGTGCATATGAAAAATAGTTGTACGTTTTGCATTCATATGGGAAATTATGTGGATAAAGCAGATACAAATGATTAGGTTAGAAAGGGGTGAAGGATAATAATGATTGAGAAACTGATTGCTGGAAAAGGTTAATAAATAAGTATGAGTAAATAAGCATCAGGGGCCATTGAAAAAAGCATCTGGGAAAAGAAAAAAACAATACAAAATAGTAGAACTAGGTAAACACTGAAAATATAGCATTGCTAATATTTCATGGATCACTTTCTTTGATAAAACCTTTAACAGTCTTTGGATAAAATGACTTAAATGAAATTTACAGTTGGTAAATACAAATATGTTAAAACAAAGTAAATATAAAAAGAAAAATATTGTGTAAAACAAAGCAAACAACTTACTTGTTTTCTTGCAAAATAAGTTTAGTTTGTAGAAATATCCTAATATGGGTAAATACCACCATGTGAAATGCAAAAAAATAATAATACATTTTTGTGTTAATTTTCTATGCCGTATATAGTGTATATATAGCACAGAAGTCATTATTCCCTAATTACTTTAAACCCAATCTTTGTTGTCCCAAATGTAGCATATGTTCACCTTCCTAAAACACCATAATTTAGTATTTTATATCTATATTTTTCAATAACAAATGAAAATCAAAAAATAAAATGTATTATTTTTGGCGCTATGAACCATCTTGCAATATATAAAAAAAGTCAATAGGTATACAATATCTAAACATACAAATAATAATTATATTATAAAATTACAAAATATTTTGTGTACCCAGATTAGTGGCTTAACTCATTTTGACAATTAATTCATGCTCTTACCCCTGTCCAAACTCACTCAACATAGTAATAAAATTAAAAATGTAAAACAAATAACGAAACATAAAATCATTGTACCAAAAGTCATCCTATATAGAATTTCACAACATATTTAGGCCGATTTATGAAAGGTCTTGCGGACCTGATCCGACAGTGCGGATCAGGTCCGCAAGACCTCGTATTCAGCATTGCACCAAAAACACATCATTATTACTATGACAATCACTTCATAGTTTTAAGAATATGAAGCTTGTTATTTAAATTATGAGACTTACCTTATTCATTTTCAAATTCAAATCAGCTAATAGAATAAAAGCATTTTTTATTGGCTGATTTGAATTTGAAAATGAAAATCAGCCAATAGGAATGCATGGTTACACTTATATAAAAGGGGTACCTCCCATTCAACATTTAGTGTGTGGCTGGTGACCGCATGAAGAGGATTATCGTAGAAGATCATTAGGTGGATGAAACCATTGCCGTCAAATGAAGATAATAAGATGTAGCGCTGCCGGAATTAATATTGACCACCGCCAGGATGAAGATAAGAAGATTGCCGCCAGGATGAAGATGGAGCACCGCCACCCAGATAGTGAGTACTATCTTCGAGGTTTAGTGTTAGTTTTTTTTTGTGTGTTTTTTTTGTGTTTTTTTTTTTTAAGATTAGGATTTGTATTTTTTTTCCTGGGCAGCAAAATAGCTAAATGCCAAGCCAAATTCCCTTTTCATGGCACTTTTAAGAATATTTTTTTTTTAAGATAGTTTTTTTTTAGGGGGTTAATGGTAGAGATTTGTATTATTATTTATAATATGCAAATGCCCTTTTAAGGGCTATATTTGTAGTTTAGTGTTAGAAACATTTTTTGTTTTATTTTGGAGTGGGTATTTTTTTTAGTGGGGTTTTAGAATAGGCATCACTCTTTTTTTTTAGTTTTGGTAATTTGTTTATTATTTTGAAGTAATGTTAGGGTGTGTTTTTTTGTAAAGGTAAGGTTAGTTGTTTTTTTTAAAAGGTAAGGTTAGTCTGTTTAGGAGTAACTTAAGAGGGTGTTAGGTTAGGGGTTTTGTTAGTGAGTTATTTTGCTGTGGGGTGAGTGGCAGTTTAAGGGATAATATTGTAGTGTGTTACTTTGCAGTGGAGTGTGTGGTGGTTTAGAAGTTAATAGTGTAGTGAGTTACTTTGCAATGTGGGGTGTGTGGAAGTTTAGTGGTTAATAGTGTAGAAGGGTAGTTTGTGATGTGGGTGTTTGGCAGTTTAGGGGTTAATAGTGTAATTTAGTGCAACTGTTTCCTTTGGAAAAACTCTGTTTATGCAACCTTTTAGGTTGCGTAAAAAGTTTACGTGGGGGGGCGGAGCTAGCCATCAAACAGAGCGGCTGTATAGTCTAGGAGATCCGGCTCAAAGTATTTGATTTAACTGTGAATCAGGAGTGAAATTTTAATTGTAGGACCCAGGGTGACCTGATAAGGCTTGGGGGACACAGGAGACATGTCCTGATGACCCGGGAGCAGGGTATCTTGGCCGACAAAGGGATTTCCACTAATGACGCAGCTTGGGGCCTGTGTCTTAGAGCCTTGGAGGCAGTATGCTGTGAGCCACCCGCTGTGAAAGAAAGGGAGCAGCACAGGGCATCACCTATAAATGCTGGAAAGCAGAAGACAAAAGCACTCCAAGAGATTTCAGCTGGGAGAGAGTTGCTGAGTAGCCCAGAAAGCTAGTGACATGATCGGAAGGCTGCAATATCGGACCCATCATGGATGGTTAGTGTGAAAGCACACACATGCAGCTTTGGGACTCAGACCGGGACCAGAGACATACCTAGAGGTACCTGGTGAGCCTAATACCCGGCTTGTTCATAACGAGATTGATTTAGTAGATAGGGGCTGACACTAAATATTTTATTAAAGGGACAGTCAACACCAGAACTTTTGTTGTTTTAAAAGATAGATAATCCCTTAATTACCAATTCCCCAGTTTTGCATAACCAACAGTTATAATAATACACGTTTTACCTCTGTAATTACCTTGTATGTAAGCCTCAGCAGACTGCCCCCTTATTTTAGTTCTTTTGACAGACTTGCATTTTAGCCAATAAGAGCTGTGTCCATGGTAAATTCACTTGCATGAGCTCATATTATCTATATGAAACATGTGAACTAATGCCCTCTAGTGGTGAAAAACTATCAAAATGCATTTAGATTAGAGGAGGCATTCAAGGTCTAAGAAATTAGCATATGAACCTCCTAGGTTTAGCCTTCAACTAAATATACCAAGAGAACAAAGCAAAATTGGTGACAAAAGTAAATTGGAAAGTTGTTTAAAATTACATGCCCTATTTGAAACATGAAAGTTTTTTTTGGACTTGACTGTCCCTTTAAGCATAACCCTCTCTGGTGTGGAATGGAGGACCTGCTCGCTGGCTTCAAGGCTCTTTTGGAAGAACAAGACAGGATGATTTGTGAGAGGTTCGATAGAATCTTACTGACCTCAAATGCATCACCTAAGAGTACAATTGCCCTAGGAGAGGCTGAATGGCGGCCTGGCGAGCGGTGCCCTATCCTACAGGAAGCTAACATGGAAATTTATATAACAGAGAGAACACAGGGACATCGCTGCAGGGAGTACCTTTGGTTGGCTCCCCTAGCTCAGACTTACAAAACTGTGCAATTGAACTTTTGGTTCTTACCACGAAGGAGCAATACATAGTCTCGACCGTCCAGCGACCAGCCCCTATGTGGCGTGCAGAGCCTTTTTCAGTAGAGTGGGTTTGTGATCTTGGTGAGCGGTTGCGGTTACAGAACATTTCGGAGTTCCTTTTGGCAGCTTGGCCGTCCACTGACTGGACTATAGCTGAAGGACCATCTAAATTCACTATAGATATGGCAGTTTCCATATGTGCCGCTGGAGCAAATTTCTCCCACCAGATAATGGGTCTGAAAGAGCGGAGCTACAACGCATAGCCCAGTTTTCACCATTCTACTACCCTGGGCTTGAAATTGGCAGGTCTGAAGGAGTGGAGCTCTATCGCATAGTCCTGATGTTACCATGGTATTACCCTAGATCTGGCATAGGTTAACTATATTTTTTTTTCCAGCCAGACAGAAGCAGATGCTGTATACAGGTCCTGTTAGACTTTCTTCTGTGCTGCCCGCATTGCTACGTATCTGTGTCTCACTTGTATTGATGTACTGTTGCTTTATGAGCATTATTTATTGTATTTCATCCGTATACTGGATATCCCAGTTATACTATTCAATTTCCTCACATATGTTGTATGCCCTGATGATCTTTTATTTTTCTATCTCTGCTACACATATTTCCTTACTGTTATCGGTATGAGGCAAAGTGTATGTGACATCTTCTTACCCTGTTTGGTAGCTGAAGTATTGGGATATGGCTCTGGTGTCCGCGGTCAGGATGGCAGAGTTCATTACGCATTTTCAGTCCATGGTACGGCAGAGTTTACTTAAGTACAGCCACTATGGAATACACTTCACACTCTACTTTGTCCTTACATCATATGTATTAGGCTTCTTTGAGATTTCCCTTAGGAGAGTTAACTATATATACACATTTTGGATTATAGAGCTAGGTTTCTTTAGAGAAGAGGAATAGCAGTCCTTTCTCATATACATCCATTGACCATTCTGTGTTACATACTATCCTTATAGTTATAGGATATGATCATATAGCCTAGTGGGCAGCTGGGGAGTATATAATAATGTCACTAGTTAGGTAACTTATTTTACAGGAGTATGACTGTATCTGCAAAAGTGGATTTATACTCCGAGGGTAATATCTATAGTAAGCAATGAGGGATTACTGCGCCGATATGTTATACCTTTTACAGCAATTAGAATAATGTTGCGCGCATGTATATAACACTCTATATCCTGATAGATTTCTATAAGTTTTCTATGTTTTTAAGTGTGCTCTATAGTGCGGCAATATGTACACTAGTCATGACTGTATTCACCAAGTTGTATATTTTTCACATTATATCCTTAAATCTATTTAGTACCCCCCCTACAAATTTAGCTCATTGCGGATAGGGGTGACCTTTTGCCCTCCGCAACTTTAGGCAGAAGTTAGCTAGTCTCTGCCCATCCCAAATATAAATGTTCCCATAGATGCCATCTCATAGTACCACAATTCTAGTGTGGTCTTAACAATATTCCCATCCCATAATTCTCTGTTTATAGCGATATTTTAAGTAGCCCAAGAGTGGTTACTACCTATTATTTGGGAACATATTTTTATGGTCTTAACATTATGTACGCATGGGGAATATCTTATCGCTGCAATTTCACTATCTTTTTTTTATCTATAGAATTTAATCAATGTGTGAGATCCCAGAGGGCTCTACTGCCATATACCCCAACAATTACCCCTTATTGACATTTAACAGCCGTGGTCCACGTGGGGCTGCTTAATTGTGGTTGGGGTACGCTTCACTGTCACCTTTATATTTTTAGGGTGCTCCTTGAGCCAAAATATAGATCCTTGATAAATAAGGAAAAAAGGAGGTTTTAGGTCGTTCCGGTCTATTTGGTTATGCATATCTTTATGTTGCAGTTACTACAGTGAGTTTAGTTTTTGTGTCTCTGAATTGTTTCTGCAAGATATATTGTTTCTGTATCTGTGTCTCATGTATACAGCTGCTAGAGATTATGGTGCTGCTTGCAGCTTATGTATCTCTGTAAATCGTCGCTACACAGGCTCTGTAACTTGTATTAATGTTAATTGATGATCCATACCTGTTTTTTGTTAACCTCAATAAAAATGATTATTTAAAAAAAAGTTTAAGCGGTAAATTCTATTGCGTTTGAGCAATTGCATTTACTTTGAACTTCCAATATGAGCACACATTACTGCTTAACGCTACCCATAGAAAATATAAATAAATTACGGTGATTTTGTGAAAATGAAATTGCAGTATTTTTAACAGCGCACCACTTGTAATATGGATTTGAGCATAAAGAACACTGCAATATCGCCCTGTATGTATTACATGCTACATACCTCTTTTTTTAGGTACATTCAATAATTATTAAACTACATTCACTAATCTTTGGTATATAAATGTAAAAGCACTTATTGCTTACTATTAATCGCAAATCTCTGAAAAGACTCTTATGTTCCTGCGAACCATAACTTCCTTCTCATAGCAGGGATGAGCAAGGAGATTCATATGTGGCCATTCTAATTTAGGAAAGCTACAATTGTAACCTTTAATCTTGGTTATAGCCTTTTTTATAAGTATACTAGTCTTTTCATAACAGCCTTAACCTTGGTAAAACTATAAAGATGTATTTAGCCACGGTTTAATCTTGTAACCTAGTCTCTCCAAATACTCCCAGGCCTAATCACTAGTACATGATTAAATTGTTCCGGAGTTCTTTGTTTAATACAGCACAGGTCTAAAATACTGTATTATTCAGAATGCCACCCTAGGTTACTCCTATACTGGTGAAGTTACATATCAATGCTACAGGGCAAATGGCTTATATTATGATATTCATGTTATTTTCTCAATTATATACTTGGTATGGTGGTACTTCCTGTAGTTACTTTTTATGGGGTCCAAAAGTAGCATTTAATGCTCATTGAAGAAAACACAATAATTCGTAAAATAGGGTTTATGCTTGTGATATGCACACTTGTAAAAGCCATTGTAGATATTTCCAGTTCTGTGACCTCAGTTTGTCAAGTGTCAAATTCTTATGGGCTAGATTACATGTGGCGCAATATTGTTAACGTGAGTCACGATAACCAATATCATAACCTGCTAACTTGCATGCGTATTACAAGTTGAAGTAACTTGTTCTGTTGAGCGCAAACTAATTCTGTGCATGGAGTTAGCGAGAGTGGAGTTATAGCAAAACATAAATACATTAAAATAAAATGCTACACTCATATATACACTATTGGATAAAAAAAATATATGAATATTGATATTTTTTGTTAAAACGATTAAACGTTACATGGTATATAACAAGGTGTTTGAATGTAAATGGCTATACAGTGCTATACAGTTTATTTATATATATATGTATATATATATATATATATATATATATATATATATATATATATATATATATATATACTGACTGTATATATATATATATATATATATATATATGCATATATGTGTATATACATGTGTAGTTATATATGAATATATGTATACATACACATATAAACATATATACACATGTATATGCATATACACACATATACAAACACTTTAGAGCCCTTTCCCATAAATACCTTAGATAAAGAAAAATCATTTTTATTCACTTGTGTGTGTGTGTGTATATATATATATATATGTATATATGAGGGTAACACTTTATTTTAATAAAAAAAATAAAAGTATAATGTATCACACACTGTGTTAAATGACACAAAATAATATAAACGTTAATAATACAAATAAAAATGTGAACCACAATGATACAATCACCAAACAGTCCTTTAATTAAAGATGAATATCAGTTTATTCCACTTGATCTTCAATGTGTAACAATTCCTCCAAAAGAAAAAAGATAGAAACATAGCACGGCTTTGTTTCACTAAAAAATGGCTTTACAGGTGGTAACTAGTACTTACATTAATTAGATCTCTGAGATAAAGGCTTTATAACATTCCCACTGACAGTCTGGATCTGTTGCAATAGCTTTTATTAAGATCAAAACATTCAAATTAAAAGGAGGTTTGTAACAATCACTAATAGGAAATTTAACTGGTAGCACAAATTCAGAGCACTCTGTACAATCAGGGGCGGAACTACCATTGGTGCCAAAGGTGCAGTTGCACCAGGGCTCAAGAGAGTGAGGGGGCCCATAACAGCCAGTCTATACATAGTTAGTGTGCAGAATATTTACAATTCTAATGCAGGGGAGCCTTTTATTAGTGCAGATTGTAGGTCCATATGTATATTGACCAGGGCCCTCTGCTGCATACAGTAGTACAATATACAACCACAGAACCATAAATATATGTCCTAGGTGTATAAAAAGTCCCTGTTGTGCCTATTCGTTAACCATCATCCATCCTCTCACGTGACGTTCCTCTGTAAATCTTCTTTGTCATACATTTTACCACTCCTATTGGCTTTTTCAGTTTTAATTTGTATTAGCTTTATTTTAATATGTTTTAGATATTTTTTGTGGAAAAATTTATTTTTAACCTCTACACTTTACTTCAGGCCTCTGGTCACGCTAATTCTTCTGGTGCTTTTTTTTATTTTTGCTTAAATGCAACCCATAACTTTTCATTTGTAATATCAGCTTTACTATGGACTTGTAATTGTGTGCTAATATTACTAAGGTCCAAATATACTGCTTCTAACATCCTGCAATAGTATTAGCATGCCACTTGTAATCTGTTGCTTGGTTTTTCAGTGATTAGTATCATTATCGGCAGTTCCGAGTGCCGTTGTGGAAAAATAGAGATCAAATCATCCGTCTGTGTTAACAATGTCAACTGTGTTTGACTTGGAATGATTGTTATCACTTTGTTAATAGTGATGTCGCGAATAGTTCACGGCGAATAGTTCCCGGCAAACATAGCTTGTTTGCGTTCGCGCGGAGGGCGAACATATGCGATGTTCGATCCGCCCCTATTTGTCATGATTGAGTAAACTTTGACCCTGTATCTCACAGTCTGCAGACACATTTCAGCCAATCAGCAGCAGACACTCCCTCCCAGACCCTCCAAGCTCCTGGGCAGCAGCCATTTTAGATTCATTCTGAACATGTATTCTTAGTGAGAGGAGGGATAGTGTAGCTGCTGCTGATTTTATAGGGAAATTGATAGCTAGGCTAGTGTATTCAGTGTCCACTACAGTCCTGAAGGACTCATCTGATCTCTGCTGTAAAGACAGCACCCCAAAAAGCCCTTTTTAGGGCTAGAACATCTTTTTTTTTTTTTTTTTTTTTGCCTGTGTAATTTTGACTGTGAAACATCAGTCTGCTAGTGTAATCTAATTGCAGTTGCCTGCCTGCAGTGCCACCACTCATATCTGTTATAACAGTAGTGTAAACTTTGTAAAAAAAACTTTTTTGACTGTGAAACATCAGTCTGCTAGTGTAATCTAATAGAAGTTGCCTGCCTGCCAGCGTGTGTGCCAGGCCCACTTGCAAACTAGTACCACCACTCATATCTGTTGTAACAGTATTGTAAATTTTTAAAAAATAAACTTTTTTGACTGTGAAACATTAGTCTGCTAGTGTAATCTAATTGCAGTTGCCTGCCTGCCAGTGCGTGTGCCAGGCCCACTTGCAAAGTGCCACCACTCATATCTGATGTAACAGTAGTGTAAATTTTTTTAAAAAAAACTTTTTTCACTGTAAAACATCTGTCTGCTAGTGTAATCTAATTGCAGTTGCCTGCCTGCCAGCGTGTGTGCCAGGCCCACTTGCCAACTAGTGCCACCACTCATATCTGTTGCAACAGTAGTGTAAATTTAAAAAAAAACTTTTTTGACTGTGAAACATCAGTCTGCTAGTGTAATCTAATTGCAGTCGCCTGCCTGCCAGCGTGTGTGCCAGGCCCACTTGCCAACTAGTGCCACCACTCATATCTGTTGTAACAGTAGTGTAAATTTTGTAATAAAAAACTTTTTTGACTGTGAAACATCAGTCTGCTAGTGTAATCTAATTGCAGTTGCCTGCCTGCCAGCGTGTGTGCCAGGCCCACTTGCCAACTAGTGCCACCACTCATATCTGTTGTAACAGTAGTGTACATTTTGTAAAAAAAAACTTTTTTGACTGTGAAACATCAGTCTGCTAGTGTAATCTAATTGCAGTTGCCTGCCTGCCAGCGTGTGTGCCAGGCCCACTTGCCAACTAGTGCCACCACTCATATCTGTTGTAACAGTAGTGTAAATTTTGTAATAAAAAACTTTTTTGACTGTGAAACATCAGTCTGCTAGTGTAATCTAATTGCAGTTGCCTGCCTGCCAGCGTGTGTGCCAGGCCCACTTGCCAACTAGTGCCACCACTCATATCTGTTGTAACAGTAGTGTAAATTTTTAAAAAATAAACTTTTTTGACTGTGAAACATTAGTCTGCTAGTGTAATCTAATTGCAGTTGCCTGCCTGCCAGTGTGTGTGCCAGGCCCACTTGCTAAGTGCCACCACTCATATCTGTTGTAACAGTAGTGTAAATTTTTTTTAAAAAAACTTTTTTGACTGTAAAACATCTGTCTGCTAGTGTAATCTAATTGCAGTTGCCTGCCTGCCAGCGTGTGTGCCAGGTCCACTTGCCAACTAGTGCCACCACTCATATCTGTTGTAACAGTAGTGTAAATTTAAAAAAAAAAAACTTTTTTGACTGTGAAACATCAGTCTGCTAGTGTAATCTAATAGCAGTTGCCTGCCTGCCAGCGTGTGTGCCAGGCCCACTTGCCAACTAGTGCCACCACTCATATCTGTTGTAACAGTAGTGTACATTTTGTAAAAAAAAACTTTTTTGACTGTGAAACATCAGTCTGCTAGTGTAATCTAATTGCAGTTGCCTGCCTGCCAGCCTGTGTGCCAGGCCCACTTGCCAACTAGTGCCACCACTTATATCTGTTGTAACAGTAGTGTAAATTTTGTAATAAAAAACTTTTTTGACTGTGAAACATCAGTCTGCTAGTGTAATCTAATTGCAGTTGCCTGCCTGCCAGCGTGTGTGCCAGGCCCACTTGCCAACTAGTGCCACCACTCATATCTGTTGTAACAGTAGTGTAAATTTTGTAAAAAAAAACTTTTTTGACTGTGAAACATCAGTCTGCTAGTGTAATCTAATTGCAATTGCCTGCCTGCCAGCATGTGTGCCAGGCCCATTTGCCAACTAGTGCCACCACTCATATCTGTTGTAACAGTAGTATAATTTTTTTAAAAAAACCACTCATATCTTGTTTAATAGTAGTGTAAGTGTACATTTAAAAAAAAAAAAATGACAGGCAGAGGCAGGCCACCCCACAGGTGCCGTCGTGGTCATGGTGCTGTGATTCCCTTTGTCCGTAGAATAATGCCCAGTGTTCAGAGGCCACGTCCCATGAACTTGAAAAGTTCTGAGGAGGACATAGTTGACTTTTTAACACAGGACACCCAATCTTCTATAGCTTCCGCTCCGAACCTTGACGCACCATCCTCCTCCAACTTATCTTCGGGCACCTCTCAAGTTACCACCACTCGCCCGCCTGCCGCCACCACCAACGCTAGCACCACAGCCGCTTCACTTGATGTGTCAGAGGAGTTTTTTACACATCAGTTGGAAGAAATGAGTGATGCACAACCATCATTGACAGAGGATGTAGATAATCAGTGATCAGTCTCAGTCAGGCAGCATTACCGACATGGAGGTACGGTGTGATGAGATGATGATGATGTTGTACCCGCTGCTGCTTCCTTTCTTGATGTTTCAGATACAAGTGAAGCGGTTGATGATGTTGTGTCGGTGGATGTCACGTGGGTGCCTGCTAGAAGAGAAGAAGAAGAGGGGGAAAGTTAAGATGGGGAGACAGAGAGGAGGAGGAGGAGACGATTTGGAAGCATGGGGGAGGTCGTCTCAAGGAGTTAGTGGCACAGTCAGACAGCATGCATCGTCACCAGGGTCAGCCAGACAGCACCGCCGACGCCCATCAACGCATGCTTTTGCCACCACCAGAATGCCGTCATCGCAGAGCTCAGCAGTGTGGCATTTTTTTTGTGTGTCTGCCTCTGACAACAGCGATGCCATTTGCAACCTGTGCCAAAAGAAACTGAGGCTGTGCGAAGTCCAACAGCCACCTAGGTACAACTGCTTTGCGAAGGCACATGGTCTCCCATCACAAAGGCTGATGGGAAGAACACATGAGTAGAAGCAGCACACAAAGTGAAAGCCGCCCTCCTCCTCCTGCTCCAGCATCTTCAGCCACGTCAACCAGTGCTGTCCTCCTTGCCCCCTCTCAACCATCCTCCACTCAGTCTCTCTTACGTCGCAGTTCCTGGTCATCTGCCCACAGTCAGGTGTCTGTCAAGGACATGTTTGAGCGTAAGAAGCCAATTTCTCAAAGTCACCCCCTTGCCCAGCGTCTGACAGCTGGCTTGTCTGAACTCTTAGCCCGCCAGGCTTTTACCATACAAGCTGGGGAGTCTGATGCTTTCAAAAAATATTGTATCTATTGGGACACCGCAGTGGAAGGTACCTGGCAGAAATTTCTTTTCACAAAAGGCAATCCCAAACCTGTACTCTGTTTTGAGAAAGGAAGTAGTGGCATGTCTGGCACACAGCCTTGGGGCAAGGGTCCATATGACCACGGATAGCTGCTCTGCAAAGCATGGTCAGGGCAGGTATATAACCTTCACTGCGCATTGGGTAAACCTGCTGACTTCTGACAAGCATGGAATGCGTGGCTCTGCAGAAGAGTTGGTGACACCGCCACGACTTGCAGGCAGGCCTGCTGCTACCTCCTCTACTCCTCCTACTCCATCCTCTTCCATAACCTCTTCCTCGGCTGAGTCCTCTTCAACTTCTGCGTCTTGCTCACAACTAGTGCACCCCCCCAGCTCCCCAGGTACTATGCTACATCCCCAGGTACATCAGTGTCACGCGTCCTTGGGGTTGACTTGCCTGAAAGCGGAGAGTCACACTGCACCAGCACTCCGCCCTGAACGCACAGGTGGATCAGTGGCTGACTCCGCACCAACTGAGATTGGCAAGGTTGTTTTCTGACAATGGAAGTAATTTGGTGGCGGTATTGAAATTGGGCAAGTTGACACATGTGCCGTGCATGGCACATGTGTGTGTAATCTAATTGTACAACGATTTGTCCATAAGTACCCAGGCTTACAGGACATCCTTGAAGCAGGCCAGGAAGGTGTTGGCCATTTCAGGCGTTCCTACACGGCCATGGTGCACTTGTCGATATCCAGCGTCGAAACAACCTGCCAGTGAGGCGCTGATTTGCGACAGCCCGACACGGTGGAATTCAACACTCCTAATGTTTGACGCCCTGCTCCAACAGATAAAAAGCTGGTTAATGAGTATTTGTATGACCGGGGGTGCTAGGCCGACCTCTGGGGAGCTGGGGATATTTTTTCCAAATTACTGAGCGCTCATGCGCAATGCCTGTAGGCTCATGCGTCCTTTTGAGGAGGTGACAAACCTTGTCAGTCGCACCGAAGGCACCATCAGCGACATCATACCATTTGTTTTCCTTCCTGAGCGTGCCCTGCGAAGAGTGCTGGATCAGGCAGTAGATGAGCGTGAAGAGGAAGCGGGGAGAGTTGGGGTGTCCATCACCCCCACAAACAGCCGAATCAGCATCGCTGCTGGACCTGCGGCAACGCAGGAAGAGGATTGTGAGGAAGAGGAGTCAGAGGAGGAATGTGGCTTTGAGGAAGAGGAGGTAGGAGGAGGAAGACCGAGCACAACAGCATCCCAGGGTGCTCGTTGTTGTCACCTCTCTGGTACCCATGGTGTTGTACGGGCTGGGGGGAAGAAGATACATCAGTGAGATCAGTGAGGAGAGGACGGGACAGGATTAGCTCGGCATCCAACCTTGTTCAAATGGGTTCTTTCATGCTGTCGTGCTGTTGAGGGACCCTTGTATAAAAAAGACTGAAGGAGAACGACCTGTACTGGGTGTCCACGCTCCTCGACCCCCGGTCATAAGCATAAAGTGCCTGAATTGTTACCAAATTCCCGGAATTCGGAAAGGATGAGCATTTTCATAATAAATTAAAAACTATGCTTTACACAGCGTATAAGGTTGATGTCACAGCACCACGGGAATGTAACAGGGGAAGAGATGAAATTATCCTCCTCCTCCCACGACCACGGCGGCAAGGACCGGATGCTTTCCTGACGGTCTTGTTGATGGAGGACATGCGTACCTTTTTAACTCCCATGCACCATCAGAGCCTTTCGGGATCCAGCAGTAGAAAGACTCAACCAACAGGGTAGCAGACTACCTAGCTTTAACTGCGGATCTCGACACTCTCAGGAGCGATGGACCCTTGACTACTGGGTGTGCAGCTGGACTTGTGGCCTGAGGCTATCCCAATTTGCAATGGAACTTCTGGCCTGCCCCGGCTTCAAGTGTCCTCTGTCCGAAAGGACTTTCAGTGCAGCAGAGGTTTTGTCACTGAGAAGAGAAGTCGCCTAAGGTCAAAAAAGCCTTGACTATCTCACTTTTATAAAAATGAATGAGGGGCTGGGATCCTGAAGGGACTGACATTGGGCAATACATTTGAATAAAAAAGGCCTGATATGAGATGAGCTGGCTTGGGCTACAACTGGTACACAGGCTGGCCTTTTTTTTGGTTTATAAAGCCGGAGGACTTGCTTGACTTATCCGCCAACAACTAGTGTTCAAGCCACAAGCTTTTAGGGCACTTTCTAAATTTTTTACAAACATCAATTTTTCTGGCCGCTGCTACAGCAGTTGCTGCAACAATACATAATTTTTCAGGCATGTGTACATGCCAAATTTTTCTGGCCTCTGGTGCTGCACTGTTGCTTCAAAACAAAAACAAAAAAAAAGACACTTAACAGGATTAAACTGATAGGAATAGTACTACTTAACACACCACTCCTATCTGGTGGCACATTAGATTGCACGTGCAGTGCCCCAAATTTGAAGTAGTAGTAGTAGTAGCATTTTTTTTTCATCTCCCGGTTCCTAAAATCCATGCCATATACACATCCCCTGATAGGGGACACCGCAGTGGAAGGTACCCGGCCAAAATTTCTTTGCATAAAAGTCAATCCCCAACCTGTACTCGATTGTGCAAAAGGAAATAACCTTACCATGGGTCCCAGTCTGCACGTCTTTGTAATTCTCTGTCTGGGAATTTATATATCTTTCAAATTAGCTATTTATCTATCAAATCTAGCTAACTATCAATCGTATCTATCAAATGTATATTGCATCTATGATCTATGTAATCTATGTATCTATCTATCAAATCTATCTATCTCGTGGCTGGACTGTTTTGTGACAGCCACTGGTGTTTCGGCCAAATGTCCGTCGGACAAATGTTCGTCGGACAAATGTCCTTCAGCTAAAAGTCCGGCCACGATTGCACGCGCACTGCCCCAAATTTGAAGTAGGAGGAACGACCAAGCATCTTTTTCCATCCCGGTTCCTAAAATCCATGCCATATACACCTCCCCCGATAGGGGGAGTAACAGGTATTAAACTGACCAGAATAGTACTACTTAACACACCACTCATATCTGGTGCCACAGTAGATTGCACGCGCAGTGCCCCAAATTTGAAGTAGGAGGACCGACCAAGCATCTTTTTTCCATCTCCCGGTTCCTAAAATCCATGCCATATACACGTCCCCTGGCACCGCAACTGCCTCTGGGAACCTTACCATGGGTCCCAGACCGCACATCTTGTAATTCTCTATCTGGGAAATTATATATCTATCAAATCTATCTATTTATCTATCAAATCTATCTAACTATCAATCGTATCTATCAAATGTATATTGCATCTATTGATCTATGTAATCTATGTATCTATCTATCAAATCTATCTATCTCATGGCTGGACTGTTTTGTGACAGCCACTTGTTTGTTGGACAAATGGCTGTCGGCCAAATGGCAGTCGGCTAAAAGTCCGGCCACGATTGCACGCGCAGTGCCCCAAATTTGAAGTAGGAGGACCGACCAAGCATCTTTTTCCATCTCCCGGTTCCTAAAATCCATGCCATATACACCTCCCTCGATAGGGGGAGTAACAGGTATTAAACTGACCAGAATAGTACTACTTAACACACCACTCATATCTGGTGCCACAGTAGATTGCACGCCAAGTGCCCCAAATTTGAAGTAGGAGGACCGACCAAGCATCTTTTTCCATCTCCCGGTTCCTAAAATCCATGCCATATACACGTCCCCTGGCGCCGCAACTGCCTCTGGGAACCTTACCATGGGTCTCAGTCCGCATGTCTTGTAATTCTCTGTCTGGGAAATTATATATCTATCAAATCTATATATTTATCTATCAAATCTATCTAACTATCAATCTTATCTATCAAATGTATATTGCATCTATTGATCTATGTAATCTATGTATCTATCTATCAAATCTATCTATCTCGTGGTTGTGCAAATGGACTGTTTGCGGTTGTTTGCGGTGCGTTACACGGGGAGTTTGGTCTGTCACTGTGAAGCGGGCGTAACCCTTACACTACCTGATCGATACAACATCATACCTGATGTTTTAAAGCACGTTATTCCAAACAATTTAGGAATGTTAGGTGATTTATGCCCAATATGGCTTAAAACCAGACTCTGCATCAACTATGTAATTTTCCGTGGGAGTTTTGCCATGGATCCCCCTCCGGCATGCCACAGTCCAGGTGTTAGTCCCCTTGAAACAACTTTTCCATCACTATTGTGGCCAGAAAGAGTCCCTGTTGGTTTTAAAGTTCGCCTGCCTATTGAAGTCAATGGCGGTTCGCCGGTTTCGTGAACAGTTACGGAAGTTCGAGTCCGCCGTTCACGAACCGAAATTTTTAGGTTCGCGACATCACTATTTGTTAATGATATATAAAAAAAATACATAAAAAAAAAGAAATGGAAGATTGGAATTGACCCCTTTATGTGCATTGTTTATGTTTTTTTTCCTTTTAAAGGGGCCATGAAACCCAACATTTTTATTTCATAATGCAATTTTAAAAAGCTTTCCAATTTAGTTCTATTATCTAATTTACTTTTTCTCTTGGTCTCCTTAATTGAAAAGTATACCTAGAAAGGCTCAGGAGCACCAATCCACTACTGGTAGCTAGCAGATGATTGTTGACTGCAAATACATGCTTCTTGTTATTGACTCAACTGTTCTAAGCTAGCTCCCGGTAGTGCATTGCTGCTTCTTCAACAAGGGATACCAAGATAATAAAGCAAATGTGATAATAGGAGTAATTGGTAAAGTTGTTTAAAATTAAAAGAAACCTGGGGTTTCATGTCTCTTTTAATTCATTATTTGTTGCTCTAATATTTCCTAAGATGTGTTGCATTCAGCAAAACTGGATTTTAAAATAAATTGGACATGTGCAAAATCACACCTAGATTACGAGTTTTGCGCTAAACATGGTGCAAAATGAACACAACAAAACTTGCGTTTTTTTTACCCACCATAGCGCTGCCAATATGAGTTTCTGCAACAATACCTAATTTTTCAGGCATGTGTACATGCCAAATTTTTCTGGCCTCTGGTGCTGCACTGTTGCTTCAAAAACAAACAAACAAAAAAAAAGACACTTAACAGGATTAAACTGATAGGAGTGGTGTGTTAAGTAGTACTATTCCTATCTGGTGGCACATTCGATTGCACGCGCAGTGCCCCAAATTTGAAGTAGGAGGACCGACCAAGCATTTTTTTCCATCTCCGGTTCCTAAAATCCATGCCATATACACATCCCCTGATAGGGGACACCGCAGTGGAAGGTACCCAGCCAAAATTTCTTTGCACAAAAGGCAATCCCCAACCTGTACTCGATTGTGCAAAAGGAAGTAACCTTACCATGGGTCCCAGTCCGCACGTCTTTGTAATTCTCTGTCTGGGAAATATATATCTTTCAAATTAGCTATTTATCTATCAAATCTATCTAACTATCAATCTTATCTATCAAATGTATATTGCATCTACTGATCTATGTAATCTATGTATCTATCTATCAAATCTATCTATCTTGTGGCCGGACTGTTTTGTGACAGCCACTGGTGTTTCGGCCAAATGTCCGTCGGACAAATGTCCGTCGGACAAATGTCCGTCGGACAAATGTCCGTCAGCTAAAAGTCCGGCAATGATTGCATGCACACTGCCACAAATTTGAAGTAGGAGGACCGACCAAGCATCTTTTTCCATCTCCCGGTTCCTAAAATCCATGCCATATACACCTCCCAATAGGGGAGTAACAGGTATTAAACTGATCAGAATAGTACTACTTAACACACCACTCATATCTGGTGCCACAGTAGATTGCACGCGCAGTGCCCCAAATTTGAAGTAGGAGGACCGACCAAGCATCTTTTTCCATCTCCCGGTTCCTAAAATCCATGCCATATACACGTCCCCTAGCGCCGCAACTGCCTCTGGGAACCTTACCATTGGTCCCAGACAACACATCTTGTAATTCTCTATCTGGGAAATTATATATCTATCAAATCTATCTATCTATTAAATCTATCTAACTTTCAATTGTATCTATCAAATGTATATTGCATCTATTGATCTATGTAATCTATCTATCAAATCTTTCTATCTCGTGGCCGGACTGTTTTGTGACAGCCACTTGTGTGTCGGCCAAATATCCGTCGGCTAAAAGTCCAGCCACGATTGCACGCGCAGTGCCCCAAATTTGAAGTAGGAGGACCGACCAAGCATCTTTTTCCATCTCCCGGTTCCTAAAATCCATGCCATATACACCTCCCCCGATAGGGGGAGTAACAGGTATTAAACTGATCAGAATAGTACTACTTAACACACCACTCATATCTGGTGCCACAGTAGATTGCATGCGCAGTGCCCCAAATTTGAAGTAGGAGGACCGACCAAGCATCTTTTTCCATCTCCCGGTTCCTAAAATCCATGCCATATACACATCCCCTGGCGCCGCAACTGCCTCTGGGAACCTTACCATGGGTCCCAGACTGCACGTCTTGTAATTCTCTGTCTGGGAAATTATATATCTATCAAATCTATATATTTATCTATCAAATGTATATTGCATCTATTGATCTATGTAATCTATGTATCTATCTATCAAATCTATCTTGTGGTTGTGCAAATGGACTGTTTGCGGTTGTTTGCGGTGCGTTACACAGGGAATTTGGTCTGTCACTGTGAAGCGGGCGTAACCCTTACACTACCTGATCGATACAACATCATACCTGATGTTTTAAAGCACGTTATTCCAAACAATTTAGGAATGTTAGGTGATGTATGCCCTTTATGGCTTAAAACCAGACTCTGCATCAACTATGTAATTTTCCGTGGGAGTTTTGCCATGGATCCCCCTCCGGCATGCCACAGTCCAGGTGTTAGTCCCCTTGAAACAACTTTTCCATCACTATTGTGGCCAGAAAGAGTCCCTGTTGGTTTTAAAGTTCGCCTGCCTATTGAAGTCAATGGTGGTTCGCCGGTTCGCGAACAGTTGCGGAAACTCGAGTCCGCCGTTTGCGAACTGAAATTTTTAGGTTCGTGACATCACTATTTGTTAATGATATGTAAAACAAATACATAAAAAAAAAAGAAATGGAAGATTAGAATTGACCCCTTTATGTGTATTGTTTATGTTTTTTTCCTTTTAAAGGGGCCATGAAACCCAACATTTTTATTTCATAATGCAATTTTAAAAAGCTTTCCAATTTAGTTCTATTATCTAATTTACTTTTTCTCTTGGTCTCCTTAATTGAAAAGTATACCTAGAAAGTCTCAGGAGCACCATCACTACTGGTAGCTAGCAGATGATTGTTGACTGCAAATACAGTCTTGTCATTGACTCAACTGTTCTAAGCTAGCTCCCAGTAGTGCATTGCTGCTTCTTCAACAAGGGATACCAAGATAATAAAGCAAATGTGATAATAGGAGTAATTGGTAAAGTTGTTTAAAATTAAAAGAAACCTGGGGTTTCATGTCTCTTTTAATTCATTATTTGTTGCTCTAATATTTCCTAAAATGTGTTGCATTCAGCAAAACTGGATTTTAAAATAAATTGGACATGTGCAAAATCACACCTAGATTATGAGTTTTGCACTAAACATGGTGCAAAATGAACACAACAAAACTTGCGTTTTTTTACCCACCATAGCGCTGCCAATATGAGTTTCTGAAAAGCCTCCTTGTGCGTGCGATATGGTGGCGTTAAGCTCCATACCGCACAAAAGCCAATGGCTGCTTTGATGTGCTCGTGCACGCTTTCCCCCATAGACATCAATGGGGAGAGAGTGTTAGAAAAAAACCTAACACCTAAAGTGTGGAATAGAGATCACCGTAACACAACCCCATTGATGACTATGGGGAAAAAAAAGTTACGTTTAAACCTAACACCCTAACATAAACCCCTAATCTAAAGACCCCTAATCCGCCGCCCCCCTAATCTGCCACCCTTTGATATCGCCACCACAAAATAAAGTTATTAAACCCTAATCTGCCACTTCTGACATTGCTGCCACCATAATAAAGTTATTAACTCTATTCCGCCGCTCCCTGACATCGCCGCCACTATAATAAAATTATTAACCCCTAATCTGCTGCTCCCGACATCGCCAACACTATAGTAAAATGATTAACCCCTATTACGCCGCTCCCGACATCGCCACCACTATAATAAAGTTATTAAACCCTAATCTGCCGCCCCAACATCGCCGCCACTAATAAAAGCTATTAACCCCTATTCCGCTGCTCACAGACAGTGCCGCCACTAATTAAAGTTATTAACCCCTAAACCTCCAGGCCTCCCACATCTCTGCCACTAAATAAACCTATTAACCCCTAAACCCCGCCCCCACATCACAAAGCACACAATTAAACTATTAACCCCTAAACCTAACACCCCCTAACTTAAAATTAAAATTACAATATAAAATCTTACCTGTGAACCTGTGAAATAAAAAAAACTAAGATTAAACTATATATTAAACTAACCTTACTATTCTAATATAATAAAAAAAATACCAATTAAAAAAAACCTCACTACGAAAAAAAGATAAAAATCTAAATTACAATAAAAAAAAACAAATCCTAAAATTTTTTAAAAAAATCTAAATTTACCAAAAATAATAAACACTAAAATCACGAACAATAAAAAATAATAAGATTAAAAAAAAACTAAATTATGAAAAATAAAAACAATTACACCTAATCTAATAGCCCTATAAAAATAAAAAAGCCCCCCCCCTAAATAACAACACCCCCTATCTTACAATAAACTATTAAAAGCCCTTAAAAAGGGCCTTTTGTGGGGCATTGCCCTAAAGAAATCAGTTATTTTATTTGTAAAAAAATACAAAGTCCCCCCAACAGTAAAACCCACCTCCCAACGTACAACTCAAAATAAAAAACCTAACTCTAAAAAAAACTAAGCTACCCACTGCCCCTAAAGGGGCATTTGTATTGGCATTGCCCTTAAAAGGGCATTTAGGTCTTTTGCATTGCCCTTAAAAGGGCATTCAGCTCTTTTACAATTTGCCCAAAGCCCTAATCTGAAAAACAAAACAAAAAACTAACACTAACCCCAGAATATCTACTCATGGTTCCTGAAGTCTGGACACCCATCTCCATCCAGGCAGTTAGGTCTTCATCCAGGCGGTGAGGTCTTCATCCATCCCAGGGACATCTTCGATCTTCATCCCGGCGGCACGGAGTGGAGCCATCCTGGAAGCTGATCCCAACCAGCACAGAGAGTCCTTTTCATACGGTCGCCACCGTACACTGAAGTTGAATGCAAGGTAGCCGTTTCAAAATGACGTCCCTTGCATTCCTATGGTCTGATTTGATTCTTCAATTTCAAATTAGCCAATAGGATGAGAGCTATTGAAATCCTATTGACTGTTCAAAACAGCCAATAGGATGAGAGCTACTGAAATCCTATTGGCTGATTTGAACAACCAATAGGATTTCAGTAGCTCTCATCCTATTGGCTGATTTGAATTTGAAGAATCAAATCAGCCAATAGAAATGCAAGGGATGCCAGGACGGGATCAGCTTCCAGGATGGCTCCATTCTGCTCCACCGGGATGAAGATAGAAGACACCCCCGGGATAGATAAAAACCTTGCTGCCTGGTTGAAGACTTCGCCGCCTGGATAGAGATGGATGTCCGGACTTCAGGAACCATTAGTAGATCTTCTGGGCTTAGTGTTAGTTTTTTTAAAAAACATTTTGGGTGGGTTTTTTTTAGATTAGGGATGGGCAATTTGAAAAAGAGCTAAATGCCCTTTTAAGGGCAATGCAAAAAAGCTGAATGCCCTTTTAAGGGCAATGCCCATACAAATGCCCCTTTAGGGGCAATGTGTAGCTTAGGTTTTTTTTAGAGTCAGGTTTTATATTTTGGGGGGTTGTTTGGGTGGTGGGTTTTACTGTTGTGGGGGACTTTGTATTTTTTACAGGTAAAAGAGCTGATTTGTTTAGGGCAATGCCCTACAAAAGGCCATTTTAAGGGCTATTGGTAGTTTATTGTAGGCTAGGGGGTGCTTTTATTTTTGGGGGGCTTTTTTATTTTTATAGGGCTATTAGATTAGGTGTAATTGTTTTTATTTTTGATAATTTCATTTATTATTTTTGATAAACAGATTTTTTTTAATTTTTCGTAGGATTTTTTGTTGTTGTACTTTAGATATTTTTTTTTTTCGTAATGATAGGTTTTTTTAAATTTGTAATTTAGTATTTTTAATTGGTAATTTAGGTTTAGGAGCTAATAGTTTAATTGAGTGTTTGTGATGTGGGGGGGCTGGAGATTTAGTGATTAATAGGTTTATTTAGTGGTGGAGATGTGGGAGGCTGGAGGTTTAGGGGTTAATAACTTTATTATAGTGGCAGCGATGTCGGTGGAGCGGCGTAATAGTAGTTAATCATTTTATTATAGTGTTGGCGATGTTGGGAGCAGCAGATTAGGGTTAAATAGGTTTAATATAGTGTTTGCAATGTTAGAGGGCGGCGGTTTAAGGGTTAATAGGTAGTTTATGGGTGTTAGTGTACTTTGTAACACTTTAGTTATTAGTTTTGTGAAACATTTTTGTAACACAAAATCCATAACTACTGCACTCAGATGGCAGTATGGATTGTGTCGGTATAGGCTGTAACGTAAGCTTTTTAGCTTTACCACACAACCTGTAATACCGGTACTATGGAAATCCCGCACAAAAACGTTACTCTTTTGATGCGTGCGGGATTGACGTTGCATTACAGGCTAAAATGCTTGCAGTATAGCTATACCGACATGACTCCCAATAGTGCGTTCCTGCTTTTACGCTGAAATTGCCATTTTTTTATCGTTAAATGCCGCAACGCAAAACTCGTAATCTAGTTGTAATATAAATTATTCTATATTGTCTTGGAATGCTTTCAAACAGGTGAAAATTCATTTTTTGGACTTGATCAACACCTTTTGGAAGTTGAATTCAATGTGTATATTTTTTTGTCTATATTGTGCAAAATAGTCAAATAGATTGTTACTGCCAATTTTAATTTTATGATTTGATGGTATGGATACATTTTCTGTTATCCTTTCATAGCTTTTATAATCTTTTTCCAATGCATAAATGCTGTCATTGTATGGATTGTAATAGGGCAGATGTCTGAGAATGCATATAGATAGCTGATAAACAGCCGATAAGGACAATTGGAAAGTCAACTTCTATGTACCAAGCAGTAGATGCTTCAATCTACCCTGAGGTTTCCAGCTCGCCAGAAAACGTAGTTTAAGAATCAGCGGTCATAAGGCCGCTGCTCCTTAACTCATCTGCCACCTCTGATGTGGCAGACTGCAATCATCCCGATCAGATACGATTAGGATGATTGACACCCCCGATTGGCTGCAAATGTGCAGGGGGCCGCATTGCACAAGCATTTCACCAGAAATGCTTGTGCAATGTTAAATGCTGACAGCATATGCTGTCGGCATTTAGCAATGTCGGGCTGACTTGATTCGCTACAGCGAATCATGTCCGCCCCACATATAAAAAATCTACCCCTATGTGTCTCATCATTTAAGTCTTATTCACATGCAAATAACAAACTCAAACTCATCAAACATGCATAATATGATTTCCAATGGTTTGTTGTGGCTCTAAAACATTAATATACCCCATTTCCAATCAAATTGAGTTTGCCATATGAAAATCCTGAATTCAACTTATGTATTTCTGGTTCTTGCTTTTGCATGGCACAACTGTTAAATTAGTTAAATTGCTTTAACTTAGTTCTCAATACCATTGAAGCATCTTTTTTTTTACATTTAGAATGGGTAAATACAATAAACAAATTCAAACACACATTTTTCAAGCTTTTGTTTGTTTCATTTGCATACAATTTCATATATTCAAGCAAAATATTAAATACAATCCAACAAGAAAACATGGTGATGTCTGCTGAGTTTAAAGACGCATCTGTATATTATTTTGTGTCCACAGAATCAAATGTAATCATAAACAAAGATTGCGATGATCATATTTAGTTGTACAAAAAGTTAAATGTAAATATAATGATAGAACATTATGATGTAAGATTAGAATATACTTTTAGGAAAACCCCATTATCTAATATGTTTTCTTATAAATACGCCTCAGTTTTTAAATAATACAGTTTTCCTTGAAACCTGTTGTCATACGAACATTCCTTAATATCAGCAAATTTATATGCAAACAAAACAAGGAAGCAGTGAGCATACTCTTACCCCACTGATACAAAGTATCCGGCACATAGGAGAGTGGGTGATGATGTAAGCCGCTCTGTGTGTGTGCTGAAGGCGGCGAGATCGTCCACCACTGCCGAACATGAATATAATATCAAAAGTCTTATATGCACCAATTAGCACAGGCAGCCAGGCTAAGCTAAAACCCAAATCTTTAATCCTTCATTCTATAAAAATATAAAAGGTATATTTTTTCTCATATTTTCTCATACTCTTTCTCTAAAGTTGGCCTTGGTAGCGCAGATACTAGGGCAGCTTACCCACCCCCCCTGAGTGGGTGTGATATTCTAATATTTTGTACATTTTTGTACAAATTCGCACTTGGGATTTGGGAGGCCTGTACTGCAGCAACTAATACACACTTACTATCTTTCTGTGTTAACCCATTTCTATAAATATATAGTAAATGATGAGTAATTTACAAGAATATGAATATGGAGCATATTATGACCCTGGCCTCTATTTATCATAGTCTGGCGGGCCTGATCCGACAGTGCGGATCAGGTCCGCCAGACCTTGCTGAATACGGCGAGCAATACGCTCACCGTA